>NC_081302.1:77040000-77319531 GCF_030435805.1 Mustela lutreola
AGCAAAGTCACACAGAGAAGAAATAGGAGAGTGACTGTGGCTGACCGGATTTCCCAAAGATGGCCACAGTATCTCCCATCTCACCTCCTCTACCTGGGGTGTGATGCTGACATTCCTCCTGCCACATGATGTGATTTATATCCACTTCCCTTCCATCTGGGTGATGCTGTAAGGCTGAAGAGATGCTGGGTGACTTCTGAGGAGAGATCACTAAAACACCATATACTTTTGCCTTGCTCTTTGGGGATGCTTCCTCACGGGTCCCAGCTGCCATGTTCTGAGTTGAGTTTGAGGTGTCTGTGGACATCACTGGAAGCATGTGGGTTCCAGGTACCCGGGCTAGAGGTGAGACTCTGGTAGCCACTGGTGTCAGGTGCTGACGAACGGTGTCCAGAATTGTGAAGGGAAGGGAGTGAATGACCTAGAAGAGAACCCTGGAGAACACCCCCTCACCCCCAGGGCCCAAGCAGAACCCTTCCCCCATGCTGACTTGCACAGCTAATTCTTCAATCAGGTCCTTTAGATTCTAGCCCCCCACCCCCCACCTCCATTTCTGATGCCACCTTGTCTAGGCTCTGGTGACTTCTTGATTGGATTACTACAAGTTTCTCATTGGTCTTCCCCTTCTAATCAGGACGGATTGACGTCCACACTGCAGCTAAACGTCATTCTGAGAAATTAGTCATCGACTTGAAATCTTTCAGAAGTCCTCTATGTCATTTTCATAAAATCCGAACTTAATAGCTTAATAAATCAGGGCTTTGGGATTTAGAACTCGACCTTTCTTGCTCCATGTCACCCAACATAGTCTGCTGTAGCCACACAAAACCCACAGTGCTCCAGTATGCAGGGTTCTGCAGGTGCCCTCCCCCATCTCCTTTCCTTAAACCTGATGCCTCCTCCTCTCTCCTTTCCTGGATCCGAATAACCTTACTTCTTGAAAGTTCCGTTCAAGTAGCATTTCCTCTGGGAGGCCTTCCCTGCCCAGCAATCTGATTTAGATGCTCTTCTTGTGTTCCCACATTATCTTATTTATGTACCCATTATGGCTCTCAACACTCTGCATCATTGCAATTCATTATTGATGGGTCTGTTTCCTTCGCTGACCTGAATACACAAAGTCTCATTCAACTTTGTGTTCTCGGCAGCTGGCGCAGTAGACATGTAACTACGCACCAAATTAGGACATCATTCCTAACATTTATTGAGTGCCTTCAAAGTCATCCTTGCTCCCTGAATCCTCGTCTCACTATGTGTGAAGTGGACACCCACAGAATTTCTCTATTCTGACAGGAGTCTCCTCAAGCGGGGCTGTGAAGGGGGCTCTGCCTGTAGAACCCGTGCTCTTGACCACACCACATGACCTCTGGCCTCCTTCTGGATATTTTACTTACATTTCGTCTTGTTTTTTGTTTTTTTTTTTTCCCCAAGGAACTTTACATTCTGCATTGGAAGCTCCCTGAGCACAGGAGTCATGCCTTCTTCATCTTTATGTCCCTTGGAACAACGGATACGACGCTTTTCCCATAATGCCTCCTTCCCCACAGTCATGACCTACCTAAGAAATCAGTGTGGGGTTTCATACCAAGTTTCTAAAACAACACTATTAGAGCAACTGTGACCCTGAAGTGTACCAAATGTATCTCAAGTCCGTTTCACAACCTTCCTACGTCAAACTGTTACGTCTACCATTTTGTGAATGAGCAATGTGGGCTCAGGAGGCTAGGAGGTGGGAAGCAGTATGGTCACCAAGGGGCCAACAGGGGCTGGGAAAGAGACCAAGACCTTGGCCAGAGACACTTAAGGGGATTCTCCTGGAGACACACACCACGTGGGACCGAGGGTTGGAAGCCCTCCCAACCGCAGATGAGACAGTACCCCCTGCAGCCCACAGCCGGCCATGGTGGGGGGGGGGGTCTTCAGATCTCTCTAATCCAGGATTTCATCTCTATGCCTGCATTACATTCACTTCACAAAACTTCTTTCCACAAGTTTTCAGGAGGACCAGCATTTTTTTTGCCTTAATTTCAGGTGTCTCCAGGATCCTTACATGGATCAACTTTCCATAAAGGAAAGGAAGCTTTTTGAATGCCAGAACAAATGATACATTTTTTTCCAGTAAAAGCTTTCAAAAGGCCCCAGCGTTCTTCAGCATGAGGTGTACATTATCTCTGTCTGTCCTAAGTTATTAAATGCCTCAAAATCACTGCAGACTCTGGGAGACATTCAGTGAGTTCACCCAGAGTAATTACCTCAGAACTACAATGGTCGTTTCAGCTTTCTACCAAATCTTCACGTCTGAAGTCACAGCTTTGGACATGGGGCACGTGGGGTACAGTCTGAACACAGGAATTTCGCTTTCTCGGCTGGGCCTGTTCACACTGCCTGGCAGTGTTGGCCTATTAAGAGCAAATGCTTGTAAAGTTGTGGTACCTCCATACCACGGAGCACTGTGATCTGACCCCCCAAGCCTGGTCCTCTTCGTAGGCTCCCAGCAAAAGGCTCCTCTCATCCCGGTTGTGTGAGCTAAGTCCTGACACTCCCCTTCCTGTGTCCCCAGCCAGCTGACTTGGTGCCAAGTCCTGACCCCCTGAGGCCTCATCACACTCACTCTGGCTCCTTCCACACCACAGCCAGGAGCACTTTCTGGGAGTACAAATCTCCCCACCCCTCCCTGCTTTGGCAGAAGTTCATAAACCTGATCTCAGTTTGTAACTAACTCAATTAATGTAATTTCACATCAGTTCTAATAAGTAGCTGTATATGGAGTATACAGAGCATTTATGATGTATAGAAATCAGAGAGTACACGGCCCCTACTGTGTTCACGACAGGAATTTAAAAATACATCTGTTGAACACAGTGCAGCAACCGATAAAATTTTTAGGATGATAAGTCTATGGAACACTGGGAAAATGGGGAGCTTCCATTGTTACATCTGATCATCTAATCCACTGACATGTAATTTTGCAAGTTTACCTTCCTCATCATTCTATCATCTACGGTTTTTTCCTTAAAATCCATGCAAAAACTCTGGCAGGTTAAACAAAACTAGCCACAGAACTCCAATGAAGAAAATGTTCATTTATGCAGCTGAAAATCAACACAGTTAGGAAAATGGTTTCTACCTGAAGGAAAAAGGCTCCCAGCAAATGGAAGTTTCAGTGAAAAACAACACAATCATTGCGTTTGTTCCAAAATGTGCACAGGCAGCATGATTTCACTGTTTTCTTTCTGGGCCCTGCAGGGAATGGAGAAACACTTTGTAATGACACAGCTGAGTATAGTAAAATCAAGATTGTACCTTATTCTTCTGCAGTTTTCCTTATTAATGACCTAACATGCGATTTCCCAAATTTGTTGGGTGAGCAGGGTGTCCCTCATAGAATGGGAGCAGGTCACACCTCAGTCCAGTTTGAACGTGTCTTGTTATCAGCCACAATTCAGAGTTCCCTAAATCCGAAGGACCTGAAGGTTCCTCAAAAGAAGTATTTGGGGAGACAGTGGGAAGTACTGGATTTATGACGTTCGATTCGCCCAGGGCGTCTCTCTGCTCCAACGGAAGGAAAAATGAATTCTACAACTGCCACATTTGAAAACTCGAGACTGCTATGTTTTATTCAACCCACCTCCCTCCTTTTGAGCCAGTGACTGGGGAACAGGCTGCTTTCCATCCTAACCATGAGAGCAACCTAAATCCTGCCCCCAGTAAATGATGACCCTCTACGTCCAATTATGTGTGGATACAGAGAGCTAAGTATGAGCCCTGGAATACAAAATCCAGCCTAGCGCTCGTCCTCTGGCTCCCTGCCTCATCTGCAAAGAAGCACAGGGTTCTCTGGTACAGCCTCCTAGCCAGCGAAGAGCCCTACCTACAAACAGTCAATGGCATTAGAAGCTTCGCTCTTCATTTCTTAGCTCGCTGGCTGCTCTCATTGCTGAAAAAACAGAAGGCTTTTCCTTGTACTTAATATGGTCTCTGCCCTCTCTGCCTCTCTGTCCCCGTCGAACCACAATGGCAAAACATCCTCCGGATGGCAACCTTTCAAATGCTGTAAAGACAAGTGCCCATCCTCTCCCCTTCAATTTCCCGTGATGGTTCCTGAAGTAATTTGTTTTATTGAGAATGCTTCAGGTCAACTCCAGTTTGGCAGTGACCTTACAGAAAAATGATACTGAACTTGGGAGGAGTTCTACCCCAGGGAGACTCGAACCCGGGTGATTAGAATCACCTGTGAACCTTCCAGAGCATCAAAATTGGGGATGCCCGGCATCTGAACATCTGTGCAACTCCCCATTGACTCTGCTCATCACCCAGGTTTGGGAATGACTCATCAAATCAAGGTAGTGGGACCGTTTTTCCTGATCTTCAAACAGAATTTTGCTTATTTGAAAACAATTAGGAGGCAACATAGGAACATTTAATTAAGTCTTCATGTCAAGGGCAAATCATTGACAACAGGTGAGGAAATTCAAGAAAGGAACCAATTTTTTAGGTGAATTATAATAAGCAACATGCTACAGGATGGCATAAGCTAGTTTCTTTGGGAATCAGGTCCGTAGTAGCTGCCTGGTGAGTTCCTGAGAGTTAAATTAAGAGACTCTCCTTGGAGAACCCGGGGCTGGGAGGGAGGGGAGTAAGTATTTGAATCAAGCTTAGAAATTCTATTACTGGAGAGTATTAGGAGTTAGTATTCTTGATTTCTTGCTACACTTAGTATCTCCAATCCCTTTGACTGTTTTTGATTTCCTGATCTCTCTGTGGGGCTCTCTCTGTAGGCATAGTAGTCTGACTGCATCTCGGTGGATGTCAATATCTTTCTACTTCATCTTTCTCCACCTGTTCTGTAAAGCTGTGTGTATATTGAAGCGTGCAGCTGACTTTCCAAACAAGCCGTTTGACTCCTTCTTAGGTGGTAGATTCCTCAAGGTCAAAGACTATGCCTTTGACTTTCTTAATGACCCAGGGTGAGCATGTAAGTGTTGGTTATTTGTAAAAATCTTTGATCTTCTCCAAGTCTCCCAAAACGTTGAAAAGGAGGGAATACTTTCTAACTCGTTCTATAGGGCCAGCATTACTCTCACACCCGAGCCAAAGATCATTCAAAAAACTACAGACCAGTATCCCTTAAAATATTCATGCAAAAGTCATGTACAAAGTACTGACAAAGCAAATTCAGCACCATATTTCAAGGACTGTATACTAAGACCACATGGGACTTACTCCCAAAATGCAAGGATTGTTCAACTTATGAAAATCACTATAATACATTAACAAAGCAAAGCAAAGCAAAGCAAAAAAAAAAAAAAAAAAAAGTCTTTTCACAAAACTCAATACCTTTCCTTGATACAAACACTCAAACTACAGATAAGAAATTTCCTCAACATGAAAGCCATACATGAAAAATGCCCAGCTAACATCACACTCAGAGGTGCAAGATTGAAAGCTTTTTCTCTAAGATCAGGAACAAGGCAAGGATGCCTGATTTCACTTCTAGCCAGAGCAATAAGGCTGTTGCCTTATTATATAAGAAATAAAAGACATACAAATTTGAAAAAGATGAAGTAAAATTTTCTATTTGTGAATAATGTGATCTTAGATACAGAAAACCCCAAAGATTGCCCCACAAACTCTCAGAATAAACAAACTCAGCAACGTTGCATGACATAAAATCAACACACAAAAATCGGTTTCTTCTCTATACACTAATGATGAACAATCTGAAAAAGAAAATTAACAATCCATTTAGAATACCATCAAAACAATAAAATACTTAAGAATAAACTTAACCAAGGAGGTGAAAGATTGTTACATTGAAAACTATAAATAAATATTGCTGAAAGAAATGAAAGCAACACAAATAAACAGACATCTTCCAGGAAGACAGATTCAATGCAATCCTGCTCAAAATCTCAACAGAAACTTTTGTTGTCCTAAAATTAAGTCCTAAAATTCATATGAAATTCCACGGGACCCTGAACAGCTAAAATAATCTTGAAAATGAACAACAAAGATGGGGGCCTCATACTTCCTGATTTTAAAACTTACTACAGGAATAAAAAGTGTCACAGCAGCATAAGAACAGACATATTGACCAGTGGAACAAAATAAACCCTCACATATACGGCCAATCAACTTCTGATACAAATGCCAAGATCATTCAATGGGAAAAGAACAGTTTTTTCAACAAGTAGTGCTGGGTAAACTGGATATCCACATGTAAGACAATGAAGTGGGACCCTTACCTAATGCCATGTTTAAAAATTAACTCAGAATAGATAAAAGACTTAAATATAAGAGCTAAAACTCTAATAAAACTTTTACTAGAAAACAGAGGAGAAGTTTTTTGACTAGATTTGGTAGTGATTTCTAGGATGCGACACCAAAGGCAAAAGAAAAAAAAAAACAAAAACAGATCCACTGGACTACATCAAAAAGGATACCATCTGTAAGACAGTGGAAAGGGAGAAAATATCTCCCTGGAAAGGGATGAATATTCAGCACTTAAAAAGAACCCCTACAAAGAATTCAATTTTTAAAAATACACAACCCAATTTTAAAAACAAAAAGCTTGAATAGACATTTCTCTGAAGAAGTTATACAAATGGCCAGGGAGCCCATGAAAATCTGCTCAACATCACTCGTTATCAGGGAAAGGCAAATCAAAACAACAGTGAGATCCCCTCACACCAGTTGGGACGGCCACTACCAAAAACATTCCAGTGAAGTGGAAACAATTGTTGGCGGGGTTATACAGAAACTGCCGTGCTGGGGCATCACCGTTGGGGAACGTAAAGGCGTATAGAAAAACAGCATGGAAAACAGTTCCTTAAAAAGCTGGAACAGGGCCGATGGGTGGCTCAGTCGGTTAAGCATCTACCTTTGGCTCAGGTCAGGATCGCAGGGTCCTGCAACTGAGTCCCGCTTCAGGCTCCCTGCTCAGCGAGGCATCTGCTTCGACCTCAACCCATCCACCCATTCATTCTCTCAATCTTTCTCTCCCTTACCCTGTCTCTCAAATAAATAACATCTTGGGGGGAGAAAAGGTAAAATAGAATTAAGTGGTCCAGCAATCTCTTGTATAGACTTGAAAGAGCTGAAGTCAAGGACTCGGATATTTGTCCATCTGTGTTCATAGCGGCTTTAACACCCAAATGTCCAAGAGATGAATGGATAAAAATGTGGCATGCTATGAAGTGTTACCAAGTACTAACAAAGGAGATGCTGACACGTGCCTCACCGTGAAGCTTAAACACGTTACGTAAGTGCAACGAGCACAATAAGTGCAATAAACGAGACATGAAAGTACAAATATTATAGGATTTGAATGAGTGACCTACAGCAGGCAAAGTCATAAAGACAGAAAGCAGAAAAGGAGTTACTGGGGCCAGGGGTGGGGAGGTATTATTTAATGCATACAAAGTTTCTGCTTGGGAAGATGAAAAATCCTAGAAATCAATGGTGTTGACAGTTGGTTGCATAACATTGTGAATGTGCTTAATGTCACTTCACTGCACTTAAAAATGGTTAAAATGGGGGCACCTGGGTGGCTCAGTTGGTTAGGCACCTGCCTTCGGCTCAGGTCATGAACTCAGGGCCCTGGGATCGAGCCCCGCATCAATCTCCCTGCTTAGCAGAGCCTGCTTCTCCCTTTCCTGTGCCCGCTGCCTTCCCTCCTTGTGCTGTCAAATAAAATCTTAAAAAAAAAAATGGTTAAATGCCAAACTGTATGTCTTGTGCTTTTTCCACAATAAAACACTCTGATAATGACAGCCACAGCGAAGGGATGGGCCGCAAAGTTCTACCTACTTGAAATCTGGATCTACTACGTTCCAGCTGAGTGACTGTGGGAAAATGCCTCCGCCTTGGAGAGTTTTCGTTTCTTCTTGTAAAATGAGGGTTCCACATATCCATGGAGGTCATTGTCAAGATCGAAAGCAAAATGCTGAGTATAACAACAGCCTCTCATGCCATCAACCAACAAATGATGGGTTGTTATTGCAGCAGCTCTGGAAATAAAAAAAAGTACTATGTTATCACAGAAAACATCGAGGGGCTCCTGAGTGGATCAGCTTGTTAAGTGACAGCCTTTGGTTCAGGTGATGATCCTAGGATCCCGGGATCGAGTCCCACATTAAGCTCCTCGCTCAGTGGGGAATCTGCTTCTACCTCAGGTCTCCTCCCCTCTCACGTCTCTTTCAGTCTCTCCCTCTTTCTCAAATAAAAATAAATAAAATCTTTTTAAAAAATTAAAAAAAAAAAAGAAAACACAAATGCACAAAGTTTAAAAAAAAAAAGCTTCAAAAGAAGAGAAACAGGTACTGGGTAACGAAGGAACTTGAATAAAGGGAGGGGAAGTCTTGGCTTTGCAACGGTTCACGAGCAGCTCTCGAGAGTGCAGACACTTTCATGGATTAAAGTTTCCACACAAGGTGTGTGATACAGATGTTTATAAGAGAGAATGCCATCTAAGGTCCCCAGTGATGATCTAGTTCACCCATTACTGCGCTCCTTCAGAGAGATGAATACCCAAGAGTGTTTCCGGGATGGTCACCCAAGAGCGAGGGAGGTGGATTACACAGAAAGGCAGGATTAGCGCCTACTTACTGAGTCAGTGAGCGGGGGAGCAGGGCTTCGAGTACTCCAGCACAGGGGGAATACCCCCAACATACCGATTTTGCTACACTGGGAGGGGCAAGGAGTGCTAAAAATGCTGCCCTTTAACCTATTTGCCCCTCTCAGAGTCTGTGATCCTAAATTTACATTTTTAATCTTGGGATTTGGGGAAAGACAGTGCTACTATGGAAAGATGGATGCGAGGTACGTGAGGATCACACGTGACTGCGCGTGCTGTTTTACACGTGCTGAAGGCTGTTCTGGGACAATCTCTTTGGGTAACAGAGGGAGTAAGTTTACAGCAAAAGCAGTAAGGCCGTTCTCCTAGTGTATCCAGTTGAACTGGAACCACCCAGGGGTAAGGGGCACCGTGTCTAGGCAGTCGAAGAAACCCTGCCTAACTTTTGACTCTCCAAAAACTATTATGAGTCTGTTGTCCTGTTACCGATAACATCCGCAGGCCATTAACACACCGTTTGTATATGTTTTATATACTTTGTTCTGACAACAGAGCTAGAGAAGAGAAAATGTTAAGAAAAATCCTAAGAGAAACCATGTTCATAGTACTATGTTTATCGAAAAAAATCCACTTAAAAGCAGACCCACACAGCCCAAACTTCTGTGTTGTTCATGGGTCAACTCTTCTTCTAATTCACAAAGATATTTTAGGCAGAGAGAAAAAAACACACTCAAAAGCCCACAAGCACAAATAAACCAACTTTAATAGATATCATTTTGTATTTATATAGCGCCTTCTTCAAGAACCTTAGATGCTTTACAGACATTATATCTAATTAATCCCCACAACAACCCTGTGAGGTAGGTATTACTCCCATTTTACAAGATAGGGAGACTGAAGCACAGAGAGGTTAAGTGACTTGCCCAAGGTCACACAGTTAAATTCACTGAAGAGCCAGGACCTGAGCGCCTTAGCCTCCCGGCTCCCAGTTAAATACCTCATGGGAGAATCTTTAATGAAAAGTGTCCTTAAAGAAAGTATCAAGAGTAGTATGTTATGAAAGTGAGGTCTTTCTACTGCCATCACCAAAAAGAAAAAAACCCGATACTGATGGTTAGAGGCAACAAGACCCATATATTACACATGTCCTTTTTTTCCCTTTTCCTGGTCTCATGGTTCCTGTCTTAAGCAATCTTCTAAAGGTGAAGTTTCCAAGACAGAAGCCATAGGACTTAGCAGTGAGACTTAATTTAGAATATTTACTTTCAGTTACAATAATTTATAGAAATTTCTATTCCAATATGCAAAAAATATGGGACAGCCATCCCAACAAACATGTACATGGTTAGAGAGCAGTCAGCCACCCTTTACTACCCCCGCCCCTCATTTCAATCACAGTCAACCAAGATACAACCTCACAATGCTTTCTAGATGGGTCATTTTTCTTACTAAATACCTGCATTTTTCCCCCCAACCCTAACCCTTTGTTTTCAAAGTATACTGAGTTTCTGATAAGCTTCAAAACATTTTATGTAGATGCAGCTGTACAAGAGTAAAAAGGAAACTGAGAACCATCACCCCACAGTCCCTCCCCGGACAAATCATACTATTAAACATGGTGTAGATGTGAACAGTGTGTGACTACCAAAGAACTCAATAAAAATGCTAGAACTTGCTTTAATAGGAGATTTAACCTTGCTTTTACTGTATTTTTTAAAAATGCAAAATGTAGAAACAAACACAGCGTAGTATTCCAATGCTGTACCTCTATGCAAATGACTTCATCTATCTCTCTTATCCATGCTGTGGCCTGACTCAAGTGAAGACTGCCTCAGCCTCACTTTACGTCTCTCTGCGCTCGACGCTGCAGAAACACAGCCTCGAGTTCCAAGACAATTTGGTTTAAGCCCTCAAAATAAAAAAATGTATCCACTTCCACGTCTGTGACCTTCCCCACATTCTCAGTCATGATTCTCTGTGCAATGTAGTCATTGGGCAGGCTACATAATTGGTACAAACCCACTCCAGCCAGCATCAGGTTTTAGCAACTATAATCTTAAAAAGCAAGTTGTCAAAATACATCATATTCTCCCAGCACATCTGTTGAAACAGCCCGATTAGCCAAATGACCCTGTTAAAGATCAGTTCATGGAATGAGTAGGTGAAGTCATTTCCTGAGCTAACAGAGACAGATAATAAATGTTAATAAATAGCAGCAGACAAAAAAGTTTTTTTTTTTCATATTCAACAGTATTAGTCAAAGAAGTTTAGAAAATTACAGCAATTAAAAAAAATTACTTCCTAAAGGGACTTAAAGAACATCCAAGGCCTGATCGCTGTGAGTTGGACTCTGTATTCAATCATCTCCTGCATGTTACGTTGGGCCACCGTCCGACAACTTAATGATGCGTGGAAAAGTGCCGACCGCCATGGTTCACGCGCACTTGACATGACATATATTACTTCTTCAAACTCCCAACAGAAGAAAGTCTTAACAAAGGCAAAGTGTAATCTCTGAACACTCTTCCAGGAAGGTTTGTGAAGATGGCGGGAGGGGGTGGGAGGAAGAGAAAAGGACTTGCTCCGCGTGTGCCCGGCCTGCGCCACAAACGCTTCATCTTCGTCGGTGTGTGCAGCGAGCCTCGGGGGCTGCTGGGGTTCTGACAGATTACTTCTTTCCCGGGTAAAGAATGACGTTTGAAAAGAACATAACTGCTACGACACCAATTTTCCAAGCACGGCCTCATCCTGAAACGTCCGAGAACTTGAGAGTGCTCAGGACTGGTGCGCCCCCACGGGGCCACACGTTCCTTCATCCTTCCAACTGTGACAGGGAGATTCTGACAGTTTTTTATGCTGCTGAGATTAAAGATGAACAACTGATTTATAAACTCTAACAAAGGACAAACATTATCCAGAGATATCAGTTCCTCCTGAAAAAGAGTATTTATCTCCTCGCATTGCAAATTTTTCTTAAGGTATCCTAGGACTGTAAAATAGAGTTTAAAATTCACCTTCAAAATAGAAACAAACAAAAGGACTAGTAAAACTGACAAAAACTAATAAAAATATGCTCAAATTTACTGACAGAATCATGGGCACTTCACAAAATACTTAAGACTCTACCAGTTTTAAGTAAAATAAATAAGAAAAAAAAATGATAATTACAAAGCCAGTCTTTCCCCTTGGGGAAACAAAAAGCCACTTTTGACCAATTGTTCCCTACATATACATATACTGTATATTATTATAAGCTTCTTCAGAGAAGCAAAACATATTTGCCTTCCTGACACTGGATTCTAGTGAGCTGAGTTCTGACATCAGGAAGGCAACCACAAGTGTTGGGCCCAAATGCAGTTCTGGTTTACACTTGAAAAGACACCAAATATTCCTTCTGTGTGGCTTCAACACGGGCAAATTTACGCAGTGTGTTCGGTGTGATCTCCTTAAATGATCAATACAACCTAGCACAGATTCCTAGTCTTTCTACTGCACCCCCAAGGAGTTCAACTCATTACTGGTGCAATTAATAAAGAGAAATGCATATCAGTTACTGGAAGGCTGTTTTACAAGAGGAGCTGCTATCTCTGATTTCACTTCCTTGTTGTGTGGAACTGCACAGACAGCATGATACCTGAGCAAATAAATCAACTACCATGATAGGAAGAGCGTGTTAATCCATAGTCTTTGCTTTATTGTGTGCAAAGTGTGCTACTGCCCCCTGAGCTTCCTGCATTTCTCTTGTCTTGAAAAATCAGTGCTTGATCCTTTCCAAAATAACCAGAGAAGAAATGAGGCAGAAAGTATCTCTTCATCACGGTCCCGCTCAGTCCCGAGACTGATAGAAAAGGATGTAACCAGACTCTGAGTTCTTTGAGATATCTGATGTCAACCCGTAGAATTCTTCAATAGCTTGTGCATCTATTTTCTGTGAGGCAAAACGGAAATATTAGTACAGAAATGAGCTCTACAATCCAGTAAAGTCTTGCACATTTCTTAGAATCGTGCCTCTCATTTTCCTGCTTATGTTTATAAAACAGCTCTGCACAAGAATGGCTTAAGTTAAAAAGACTGATCATGCCCAGTATTGGTGAGAAAGTGCAGTAAACAGGGCTCCCACACGTAGCTGGCAGGAAGGCAGAATGGAACGGAGACCTTGAGGAAATGTTTAGCATTATCTTGTAAGGCTGAACACACAACTAGCCTTCGATCCAGCAAGTCTATTCCTAGGGAACAGAATTACCTGACCCACTTGAAACCAACAATTCCCAACCATTTGTGACCTACGAAAACGGCAATTTCTTATGGTCCTACCTAACAATTACCCAAGAAAAATGAGTGCGTATATCCAGCATTAGATAGGGGTGATTGAGGCAGTTTTATTGAGAATAGTCAGGAAGGAATAAAAAGGCAAATCTCTAACTTGTTATATTCTTACAATGAGAAATTACGGAGCAATAAAAAAGAACCACTACCATAGGCAGCGAGAGTGAACTGCTAGATACAAAAGAAGTCACACCGGAGGAGTCCGTTTATAGTCAAACAGAGGCACAACTAATCACAATGATCAGTCATCAATAGTGGGTCCAGAGGTCGGTGGGGAGTGGGAGGGAAATCCGTGAAGACTGACCGGGAAAAGGATAAGGGGGCTTATCGGAGGGTGTTACCAGTGTCCTCTCCCTTGGTCTGGAGAGTGGCTACAGAGTGTGCATTGCACATACATACGTGTGTATGCAAACCCACACATAAAAAATTCAAGTGCTGGGGCAACTGGCCGGCTCAGTGGGTTAAAGCCTCTCCTTCGGCTCAGGTCATGATCCTGGGGTCCTGGGATTGAGCCCCACATCGGGATCTCTGCTCAGTGGGGAGCCTGCTTCCTCCAATGTCTCCCTCTGCCTGCCTCTCTGCCTACTTGTGAGCTCTGTCAAATAAATAAATAAAATCTAAAAAAAATAAAAAAATAAATTCAAGTGCTGTTTTAGGTCCATATACTTTCTGTACGTGTATTATAGCTCAATCTTTTTTTTTAGACAATGAAAGACTTTTTAAAACTAGTTCTCTTGTGGAAAGCTTTTCTTTGTTTTACTCTATGCATTTTGAAGGTCACCTGACCATTCAAGCATTGGGGTTGGCTATTGGGGAGTAAGAAGCAGGAATCAGACTACAATCTGAAAACTTCAACAATTATCCAATATTCATCACCTGTCATATGAATGAGAGGCTGGGAGTAAAAAATTGAAGAGTAAAATACACACACAACTTTGAATAAAAATAAGAAATTCATGAACTACTTACTTCTACAATGTCGTCATCAAACAATAACCAAAAATCATGACTCTTAACTATTGCAATATAATGTCCTCGATTGGGACCACTAAAACAAAGAGAAAGAGAAGTTAATTATATACAATGTTTATTAATACCATTCTTCTATGCCCTTGACATCATGTTCTATAAAGGAGAATAACTGAAACTGATGAAAATACTCCTTATCTATTCCTCCCCAAAATATCAAGCTACACTGATGTGAACTGGCCTTCAGTTTTATAATCAAATAATCAGTACTCTACTTTGAGAGCTATAACGAGCATTCTATTTACATAAATCTATGCTATTAAATTTTTTGTGGTCTTTGTAATAATTTTTTAATTATAATGTTTAAAATAATTTTCAAATTTGCGTCTCTGAAAAATTTAAATGTATTTTTTAGCATTTGGGAGAGATAGAGGATCAAGGGTCAGAGCGCCCTGAATTAAACTACAGAACATACGTAGAATTTTTTCTGTTTTATTCCCTTGGCGATCATTTTTCTCTTGAGGAAAAATACCATGTGATGCCTAAAAAAACACATATCACATCTATAGTTCTAAAATCAAGCTTGACCCTCAGAAACTTCTTTAAAAACAAATGACATTTTGCTAGTATTATTAGTGTTATTTTTAAGTACCTGGATCTGGGACGCCTGGGTGGCTCAGTGGGTTAAAGCCTCTGCCTTTGGCTCAGGTCATGATCTCAGGGTCCTGGGATCGAGTCCCACATCGGGCTCTCTGCTCAGCAGGGAGCCTGCTTCCCTCTCTCTCTCTGCCTGCCTCTCCATCTACTTGTGATTTCTCTCTGTCAAATAAATAAATAAAATCTTTAAAAAAAAAAAAAAAATAAGTACCTGGATCTTAGTCATTATAATTCTTGGAATTGCCTCTGCGGCTCATTTTAAACAAATCTGGAATAAAGAAATCTAGAAATGCATTAAAATGCAGGTGGGTTTTTTTGTTTTTGTTTTTTGTTTTGTTTTTCAAAAAAATCTTTTGCTTTATAAAGGACATGGCAAGGATTTTAAGCTCTCGCAGATTAAGTATGACTCATTATAAAAGCTTCTATGTAATTCTTTAAGTTATAATTCTATTACAATTATTATATTATAGAATTTGAGATAATTTTCAACACAAAGTGCTGTTTATGGTGATTAGTGACATCAGATAATCAGGTAATAGAATAAGAACCCTCCCATGTGTCCCTGCCTAGGCTCCTCTGATTATTAGGTGAGACGAGTACCTCAGGTGACAAAATGACAAAACAACAGTACTGCTCTTTCTCCACAGAAGAAAATACCTCAAGAACCTTTTTTTTTTGTTTTTAAGGCTTTTAATACTGGAAAAAACTTTAAAAAAACCCCACCAAAAAACAAGAACAAAACTTCCTCATTCCTACAGGAGTCATCTAGAGTCTTCTGTTTCATAGTGAGATGATAAGAATTTTTTTTTTAATTTTTAAAGTGGTGAACATAAAGAAAAAGTCTCAGAAAGGCAGAGGAACAGAGCCAGACAGGAAAGGAGGCGGGTGGGCTGAGGACCCTTGGGTGTGAGACTGAAAAGGGTAGCAGCCTTTTCCTCTGGCAGAGAGGCAGTCTGAAGGACAAAAGACAAATGTTCACTACAGAAACTAGTAAGAGAAGAAAGGCTGGAAAACTTCACCCTACAAGAGCCGTGGCTTAGGGACGTGCATCCTGAACACAAGACATGCTCAGTGCACTACGGTATGAATACATCCCATGTGCTAATAACTGCTGGTTGCTGTGGGGCTCAGAAAGGCACCCACAGCCTCCTGGCCTGAGGACACCGTGAGTACAGGAGAGACCCCTCCAAGAACACCATACGGGGCCCCATACGATATAAAAGCGGAGTTGCAGGGGTAGTGCAACCTACAGGCCTCACCCAGGAGGGGGCAGCTGGGGGGAGGAGGGCTGAGGAAGTTGGTTACAGTGGAGCTGGGCCCTGAGACGGAATGAAAGGATCACACGCACGAAGTCCAGAAGCACCTGTCGGAAATCCGCGAGATGCCAGACACGCAGGAGCAGGAACACGGGAGCTGGGCAGGCACAGGCCTGCTGGCAATAGGCATCATCGCGGCAAGGATGCGGCAACGTAAACCCTTTACAGTCTCGTATGAAACGTAACTACGAGTAAATCTTGTCAGTAGAAAATAAGGTTTGAAAATGTTTTCAATCTTTCGTTAATGGGAGGATCACTTCCTGTTTTAAGAAGTGCCTGTTCTGCTACCAGAGACGGCCCCCCAAACTGATAAACACACACCGTACCGAGCAGTGAGTTACTGCGGGCAGGACACATCCAGCAGCTGGGTGAACACAGAGGCGTGGCCCCAAATGGAGCAGGGCTGGATGAGAAGGGCACCCAGCACGGCTTTCAGAGAGGTCTGAGGAGGCCAGGAGGGGCAGGCAGCAGGGGGATTGCAGTGAGAGAAGAGGAATAAGGAGTCGGGGAGGGAGCCCAGCTGTGACCAGGAATCTCAGAGCTCACGGTCTTGTGAGCAGAGCAATTCCAGGAACCCCAGCATCATCCAAGCAGAGGGAAACCTAAGAACTGTCCCTGAATCTGAAGAGGCTACGGCACAGTTAAGTTAGGATGTGAAAAGGTACTATAAGGGTGTCGTTATTGTTAAGAACACAGTACCAGCAACTAAGTGATTTGCATTCCCCCTTTAACAGTAACACCGTGGCAGGTTGTTAATAGGACTGCATTTTGCGTAGGATAGCGTGGACATTCAGGGGGTACTGTACGAAGCCACGCCAGCCACAAATGGCAGGCACAGAACATCCTGCACACCTGCCCCATGGACACAGATCCTGGCCCGCACGGCCCACGGCTGCGCTTACCTTCCACAGTGAACCACCACGGCGACAAGGTCGTACATTCTGTCAGGATTGGTCGCATCACCAGAGGTGTTAAACAGACGAAGTTCTAAAGGAAACACTACCCGGTAAGACAGTTTTGTGTATCGATGAAGCTGATCCATGTATTTAAACCTCTTCAGGTGCAGAGCCAGAATCATGGGCAGTTTTTTAACTTTCATCCTATTCAAATAAACACGGAAACAAAATTTCAGGAAAGGCATTCAGAACACATCTTTAAAAGAACTCTCAAACTTTCTGATTCCATTAACAAACAGGTCACGGAAAGTGTGAGTAGCCCAGCACTGACCACTTTTGCGTATTCCTACCCGCTATTTTTACATCGGCGAAGCAACATCCCGAATGTCTTGCGAAGATCCCACCCCAACCACCAGCACCAAACAATGTAACAGGACTTTGTACTCCATACAGCTTCAAAACAGTCCTTTGTTCAGAAATCTGAACAAAGTTACTTCAGAAATCTGTATTCTGAAATACAGGCCCCTAGGATCGGGCGGACTGCACAGGAGGCCGACACGATGGGTGGAGGAAAAGCGGTTCCTCACAGCTGCTGACTCCTCTGGGTGTGCGTGGAGACCGAGAGCTGCGTGTTCCATCGGTCAGTAGAACTCACTAACAGGTGGAGGACAGGCGCAGGGAGAAAAGCATTACTAAAGACCATTCTGTGAAAGGGGTTTGCCAGAGGTAAATAGCTCCAGATGAAGAATGAGGACCACATGTATTCTAGGATGGGAGTTAAATGACCTGCAAATCTAGGAGAAAAGTTTTTAACTGTAAAACAACTGGCCATCTTCCACATTCTGGACAATCTTTAGTATGCCCTTCAGTGCCATTTCTCCCTGACACGACCTCTGCACTTCTACTTCATCTAACGGAAGTTTATTCTTCTGAAGGCTCAACTCACATTGTAACCCTGGCATCGGTACCTCCTCCCTTCAATCCCCCATCGGCACTTCGCGGAGTCACAGTGGGCGAATACGGTTTATTACACCACAAAATATTTAGATGACTGTGGGTTTTTCTCTTCTAGGATCTGAAATCTTGAGAGGTAGAAACCTTTTTTCCCCCCATTTTATTTCTCTACTGAACAACACGCCTGGCACACAACAGATAGTTGACAAATGTAGCGGAACCAAATTTTGTATGTGTTCAATGAAGCAAAACGCTTTTCATAATTAAAAAATGAAATTTACAAAGCCAGTGTCTATAATGAAATAAAAACAAGAATCATTTTGTAGCATTATAGTAAATCTGCATCCTACAAATCTTAAATGTGGTGGGCAGCTTATTATTCCAGAAACATTTACTATTCTACCCTGACCTTTGAAAAAGATTAGTAAGAATAAACATAAACAGATAATCATTCCTGGAAAGAAATCCAGCAGTGTAAGAGTCTCTATGGTCTTTGCCTCAGTAATCCCACTTCTAGAAGGGAAATAAATCATCTCAAATATAAGACTTCTCAAAAAAAAAAAGTTTCTAGAGTTATCTTATATTGTGAAAAACCAGAATAATCCAGGAGACAGGTTTATCACAGAGATACTGGAAGTTCAGTTTCAGACCACTACAGGTAAGTAAATATCGCAATACAGCCAGTGAAATGAAATTTTTGGTTTCCCAGTGCATACTAAAGTTAGATTTACACCATACCATTACTATTAAATGCGCAACAGCATTATGTCTAGAAAAACAATGCAGATACGTTCATTAAGAAATACTTCACTGCTAAAAAAGGCAAACCATCATCTAAAACTTTAACAAGTCATAATCTCTCTGTTGGGGATGAGAGTCCTGGCTCCCTGCTGATGGTGGCTGACTGATGAGGGCGGTGCCACTGCAGGCTGGTGGGGGCTGTGGCAATTTCTTAAAGGAAGACAAGAAACTCTGCCACGTCGACTGGCTCTTCCTTTCCTAGAGGATTTCTTTGTAGCACAGGAGGCTGTTCAAGTGTTTCACCCACAGAATTTCTTTCAGAATTAGAGTCAGTCCACTTAAAGCTGCTGCTGCTTTCTCAGGTAAGTTGATGTTAGATTCTAAATCCTTTGTGGTCACTGCATCAGTCTTCACGGCATCTCTCCCAGGAGCAGATTCCAGCTCAAGAATCCACTTTCCTGGCTCATCCACGAGAAGCAGCTCCTCATCCGTCCAAGTCTGATCATGAGACGGCAGCCGTGCGGGCCCATCTTCTCGCCCCACTTCTAACTCCAGTTTCCACCACCTCTGTGGTGACTGTCTCCGTGGACGGCCTGAACCCCCCCAAGTCCTCAGGGACGGTGGGAACTAACTTCTTCCAAACGCCAAACAAATGTGGGTATTTTTGACCTCTTCTGATTGTTCTTAATAGTATCCCATTCCAGGAAGCATTCAATTGACTTTGTCCGGATCCATCAGAGGAATCACTTTCTAGACAGCTAGAGCCTTATGAAATATATTTCTTAAAGAATAAGACTGGAAAGTCAAGATGACTCCTTGATCCGTAGGCTATGGAACGGATGCCGTGTCAACAGCCATAAAAACACTCATCTCATTGCACATCTTCATCAGACCTCTTGGGAGACCAGGCGCAGTATCAGTGAGTGAGCAGCAGTATTTCAAAGAATTTTTTTTCTGAGCAGCAGGTCTTAAACAGTGGGCTTCAAATATTCAGTAATGTTGGAAAAAGACATGCTGTCACCCAGGCTTCATTGTTCCATTTCTAGAGCACGGGCAGAGTAGGTTTAGAGTAATTCTGAAGGGCCCTAGAATTTTCGGAATGGTCAGTGAGCCCCAGCTTCAGCTGAACTCACCAGCTGCATTAGCTCCTAACGTGAGAGTCAGCCTGTCCTCTGAAGCTGTGGAGCCAGGCACTGACTTCTCCTCTCTAGCTCTGAAAGTCTTTGACAGCATCTTCTTCCAGTAGAAGGCTGTCTTGTCTACACTGGAAACCTGCTGTGGTGTGTAGCCACTTTCATTGCTGTTGTAGCTGGACCTTCTGGAGAACTCGCTGCAGCTTCTACCCCAGCCCTTACTGCTTCATCTTGTACTTTCTGTTACGGAGCTGGTTCTTTCCTTCAACCTCATGGACCAGCCTCTGCAGCTTCAGACTTCTCTCTGCAGCTTCCTCACCTCTCTCAGCCCTCCCAGAATCACAGAGACCTAGGGCCTTGCTCGGGGTCAGGCTTTGGCTTAAAGGAATGCTGGGGCTGGTTTGCTCTTCTCTCCAAACCACTCGAACTTTCTCCATATCAGCAACAGAACTTTTTTCACTTTCTTATCATTCATATGCTCACAGGAGTAGCACTTTTAATGTCCTTCAAGATTGTTTCCTTTGCACTCCTGACTTGGCTGATGTTTGGCACAAAAAACCTAGCTTTTAGTCTACGTTGGCTTTCAACATGCCTTCCTCCCTAATCTTAACCATTTCTAGCTTTGGATTCAAAGTGAGAGACATGTGAGTTCTCCTTTCACTTGAGCACTTAGAGGCCACTGTAGGGCTACTAACTGGCCTCATTTCAATTTCGTTGTGTCTCGGGGAACAGAAGGGCCAGAGGAAAGGAGAAGAGGTGGGGGAATGGCCAGTGGACAGAGCAGTCAGGACACACACATGTATCAGGTAAACTCATCATCTTATACGGCATGGTCTATGGTAACCCCGACAATTACAAGAGTGACATCAAAGATCACTGATCACAGATCACTGTAACAAATGTAATAATAATGAAAAAGTCAGAAATACTGTGGGGATGACCAAAATATGACACAGAGACGTGAAGTCAGCAAATACAATCAGAAAAAGGGCATTACTAGACTTGCTTGTCTCAGGGATGCCATAAAACTTCAACTTGTTAAAAAAAAATGCAGTATCTGTGAAGCACAATAAAGTGAGATATGCCTGTGCCTACACCCACCTTACACAAGCCCCTTTATGCAAAAGGGAACCATCACCAACTCATTTTTATTTTATTTCTTTTCAGTGTTCCAGCATTCATTGCTTATAAACCACACCCAGTGCTCCATGCAGTACGTGCCCTCCATAATACCCACCACCAGACTCACCCATCCCCCCATCCCCCTCCCCTCCAAAACCCTCAGTTTGTTTCTCAGAATCCACAGTCTCTCATGGTTTGTCTCCCCACACTCCGATTTCCCCCCACTCACTTCTCCCCATCTCCCATCTCCTCCATGTTATTCCTTATGCTCACAAGTAAGTGCAACCATATGACACTTGACTCTCTCTGCTTGACTTATTTCACTCAGCATCATCTCTTCCAGTCCTGTCCATGTTGATACAAAAGTTGGGTATTCATCTTTTATGATGGAGGTGTAATATTCCATAGTATATATGGACCACATCTTCTTTATCCATTCATCTGTTGAAGGGCATCTTGGTCCTTTCCACAGTTTGGCAACTGTGTGATGGAGTTATGGACATTGGGGAGGGTATGTGCTATGGTGAGTGCTGTGAAATGTGTAAACCTGGCAATACACAGACCTGTACCCCTGGGGATAAATATATTATATGCTTACGAAAAATTTAAAAATTAATTAAAAAATTAATAAAATAAAGAACAGTTCCATCACACACACACACACACACATACACAAAAGAAAGAAATTTAAAATAGAGCTTCCCTATGACCCTGCAATTGCACTACTGGGTATTTACCCCAAAGATACAGATGTCGTGAAAAAAAAGGGCCATCTGTACTCCAATGTTCATATCACCAACTCATTTTTGAGACCAGCCTGAACCTGACACCAAAACCTGACAGAGGTTTATGAAAATTACAGACTAATGATACCCTTCAGGATATTTCAAAGATATGAAAATCAAGAGAACATTATCGAACTGAACCCAGCAACATATAAAGCTCAGTCGGTGATGATACAATAGTTCTAAATGCAACGATGTTTTTTCCTCAGGTTCTTTCTAAAGACCAATAACTGTAAAAATGGTAAGACTTCTTTATATTCCTAAATTAGCAAAGTAATAATAATAAATACGTAAGGGGCATCTTAAGATAATAGATAGCATCCTTCTCCTCCTGAAGAAAAGAAACCTTGACCCCACTTAAATTTTACAGAAATTTTACATCTTGGCAGAAAACGTATGCTTATCAGCAATGTGATTTTTTAAAAACAAGCATGTCCTCTTCCAACCTAATCCAAATATTTTTCTAGAAAACCAGGGAAGGGCAGACTTATTTTCTTGGCAAAAATGCACTGCCGACGTTACACACCAGGTCACAAATCAAAGCACTGTAAGAAGAGGCAGCAATCACATCCTTCTTATTCAGGGTCTAATTAGCCAGAAGCAGACCCTGACCGGAGGGAGCCAAGAAGGAAAGGGAAGAAGCCAGCTAAGGATTCAGTCTCTGGAAAGGTGGCACAGAGGGCAGCTTCAGCTCTGAGCTCTGAATTCTCTACTCTGCACAGACAGCAACGTAACTGTGTTTTCGCACTCTCATCTCCATCCACTGGTCAAAAGCCACTGGGGTAAAGAAACTCTCGGGAGCTTCCTTCAGCAGCAGACCAAGGGGAGTCCCTCGGAGAGGAGCCAGAGGGAGAGCATCCTACAGGAGTGGGGGCGCTGGAGAACGGGCAGGGTCTGCCACCATTCCCGGACCGGAATACCAGCTACTCCACAGAGACAACATATGGCCCCAGGAACGCAGGTGTCAGGTTCCAAAGCTGTCTGCTGTTTTGATTTTTCACCCTTCCCCCCTGGTCAAGAAAAGCCAGAAGCCACTCTTTTAAAGTATATCTTCCCATCTGTATAAGCCCTGTGAGCCCAGCAAAGAGGGCTGTATGGTGAATGTGGGCCAAAGGGCACTAATAGGCAAACTCTGCCAGAGCGAAATTTAATATCCTAACACAAGCACCTAAGAACTTAATAAAATTCTGTTGGCAGAGAAGTCCTTCTTTTTTTTTTTTTTTTTTTTTTTTGAAGATTTGTATTTATTTGGCAGAGAAAGAGAGAGAGAGAACGAGGGAGGGGAGCAGCAAAGGGAGAGGGAAAAGCAGGCTCCCCGCTGAGCAGGGGGTGGGGGGATCACAGGACCCTGGGATCATGACCTGAGCCAAAGGCAAACACTTACCTGCCTGAGCCACCCAGGCGCCCCAGCAGAGAAGTTATGACCACACAGAAGAGTTCCGTAGTTGTACACACATGAAATCCCATTATTCTCATATACTATCCCATCCAGAAGCCTACCTGGGGTAGGCAGGCTAAGGAGTGAGAGGGGGACACAGGCTAGACCAAAGGTGACGAAGACACCATATGACTGAGTTGTCAGCACTGAGAGGAAAGTCAGCCCCCGAAAGTCCCAAGAAGGTCCCATGCTCAAAACCTAACGTGATGGTACTAGGAGGCGGGGCCTCGGGAGATACTTAGGTCATGAGGTTGGAGCCCTAAGGAATGGAACTGGTATCCTTATAACAGAGACCCGAGACAGTCTGCCAGCATCGTTCCAGCTCGTGAGGACGCGGTGTGAGAAGGCACCTTCGAGGAAGCAGGAAGAGAGCCCTCACGGGCACAGGGCATGCTGGCGCCTTGATTTGGGACTGCTAGCGCCCAGAACTCTAAGGACGCCCCTGGCGCTTGTCACGCACCCAGTCTATGGTATTCTGTTACAGCAGGCTACATGCCAGGAGTGACAGGGCTTGTGGCCACGACAAGGCTGCCAACATGACACTAGCCGTGACTAGGACCTGCACATGGAAGAATCGGATATGGAGCTGGTTGTGAAAATGGAGCAAAACGGAAGAACTTGCCCTCAGAAACAGGAAGGACCTCAATGACTAGACCAGAGTAGACGGGAGACAAAGGCCATGACACCTCAATGCTGCTGACCCGGGCACCGCACGGGTCTTCCCCGATGCCTCACACGGCCGGCCCCAGGCCTGGAAGTGAAGAGTGAAGAGAGGAAGGACGCCTAGCAGAGAACCAGTCAGGCCGGCTCAGCCCCCGGTGCAGCCACTCACTGAACCCTGCTCTGAGGCAGAGAAGAGTGACAGCAGAGCAGCTTCAAAAACATCCCCCACCACCCCCACGCCCAGAGGACAGGAAAACACCTTGGAAAGCAAAGCCATCGGAATCCTAATCCTCACATTCCAGTTCCCTGAGGGAAAGCACTTTGCTTTTCCTCAGGGGCTTTATCCTCCCACTGGGCATCAGCTTCTGGCTGTTCACCTACATCTGCCAAGCCCAGGTATACAGCCCTATACAGTCCAACAGGTGGGCCATGTAAAAGGAGTCCCTGCGCAGATAAATTCTGCATAAAGATAGATAAAAAGATAAATTTCTCCCATTCTGTGAGTCTTCTCAGAGTCTGTAATATGAAGCATGAATAAATAATGAAGAGGAAATTTTATTATAGAGCAAACTCATTTGATCATGGAATACTTCTTTTAAGGTAACATCTGCCAAATTCATTCTTGAGGATTCCAATACTGAAACCTCTGGTTTTGAGGAACACATTGTCTGCATATAGGAACATATATAGTCTGAATGAAGGCCAAACCACATGCCTTTTTCTTCTGTGGTTAAGAAACACGTAACATAAACTGCACCTTAACCCTTTCTAAATGTATAGTATAGCAGTGTTTCCAATTAGCACCATTGTTGTGCAACAGATCTCTAGAACTTTCTCATCTTGCACACGGAAACTCTACACCCACTGAACATCTCTCCTTTGCCCCTCCCCCAAGACCCTGGCAACCAGCATTTTACTTGTTGCTAAGAATGTGACCACGTAGAGTCTTCATATAACTGGAGTCATCCAGAAATTGTCTTTTTGTGATTACAATGTGTCTTTTTGGCTTTTGTGATTAGCTTATTTCACTTAGCATAATACACTCAAGATCCATCCACCTGGTGGTATAACCAAATGTCCTTCTGCTTTAAGGCAGAATAATATCCACTAGATGTCCATCCCACATGTTCTTTATCCATTCATCTGTTGATGGACATTTAAGTTGTTTCCACCTCTTTGTTAATATGAACACTGCAGCAATAAACAAAGGAGTACATATAATCTCTTTGATACACTGTTTTCAAATTCTTTTGGGTGTATCTAGAAGCAAGAATGCTGGGTCATGTGGTAATTCTGTTTTTAGTATTCTGAGGAGCCTCCATACTGTTTTCCAAAGCAGCTGCACCACTTAACCTTCCTACCAACAGTATACAAGGTTTCAATTTCTCCCCATTACCAACACTTATTTTCTTTTTGCGATGTGACTTTTCTAACAAGTATGAGGGGATACCTCACTGTGGTTCTGATTTGCAGTTCCGATGATCTGTGACGTTAAGTGTCTTCTGATATGCTTGTTGGCCATTTTTTATCTTCTTTGGAAAACATTCAAGTTCCTTGTCCATTTTTTTTTAAGATTTTATTTATTTATTTGACAGAAATCACAAGTAGGCAGAGAGGCAGGCAGAAAGGGGTGGGGAAGCAGGCTCCCCGCTGAGCAGAGAGCCCGATGTGGGGCTTGATCCCAGGCCTCTGGGATCATGACCAGAGCCCAAAGCAGAGGCTTTAACCCACTGACCACCCTATGTCCTTGTTCATTTTTAAATTGAGTCCCTGGTTTATGTTGTTGAGCTATAGGAGATCTTCATGTATTCTGGATATTAACCTCTTATCACATACTGGTTTTCAAGTATTTTCTCCCATTCATGCCTTTTCACTCCATTTATTGTTTCTTTTGTTATGCAGAAGTTTTTGAGTTTGTTATGGTCCAGCTTATTTTTGCCTTTGTTGCTTATGCTTTCAGTGTCCTACTTAAGAAACGATTACCAAATTCAATGTCATGAAGATTTTCCCATGTGTTTCTTTTTTAAGGAGTTTTATAGTTGTGGCCTTACGTTTAGGTCTTTAATCCATTTTGAATTGAGTTCTGTATATGGTATAAGGGTCCAACTTCATTCTTTTGCATGTGGATATCCAGTGTTCCCAAAATATGTGTTGAAGCTATACTTTATCTATCTGTAGCACTGGCACTCTTGGAGATCATCTGACTATATAAATGAGGATTTACTGCTGGGCTCTCTATTCTATACCATTGGCCTACATGTCTGTCTTTATTGCTACTACCACACTGCTTCGATTACTGTAGCTCTATAATATGTTTTGAAGTTAAAAACTATAAGGTCTCCAGCTTTTTCTTTTGAGATTGTTTGGCTTTAAGAGTCCTTTAAGATTTCCCATATGAAATTTTGGATTTTTTTTTCCCTATGTCATCAGAAAACTCAATTGAAACTTTGGTAGGCATTAAATTGAATGTGCAGACTGCTTTGGGTACTATGACCATTTTAACGTTAAGTCTTGCAATTCATAAACACAGAGTATCTTTTCATTGATTTTTTACCTTCTTTAATTTCTTTCAGCAATATCTTCTATTTTTTTAGTGCATAAGTCTTTGGCCTCCTTTGTTAAGTCAATTTCTAAATATTTTATTCTTTTTTGATACTACTGTAAATGGGATTATTTTGCTAATTTTCTTTTCAGATTGTTCAGATAGTTCAACAATCTTTTCAGATTGTTCAGATTATACACTAACTGTTCAAGTCAGGGTACAGAAATGCAATGGACTTTCACGTGCTGATTTTGTATCTGCACCTCTGCTGAATACTTACTAGTTCTAACAAGGGTTTTTGTTGTTGTTGTTTAATCTTTAGGGTTTTCTGCGTACAAGATCATATTATCTGTGAACAGAGATAATTTAACTTCTTTTCCCATCTGGCTGTCTTTCTTTTCTTTTCTTTTTCTTACCTAACTGCTCTAGGACTTCCAACACTATGTTGAATTAAAGAGGCAAGAGTAGACATCCTTGTCTTGTTCTGGATCCAAGAGGACAAGCTCTTCAGTTTTTCACCACTGAGTATGGTAGCTGTGGGCTTGTCACAGAGGGCCTTCATTATGTTGAGGTATGTTCTTTCTATCCCTAGTCTGTTGAGTGTTTTTTCTTTATCATAGACAGGTGTTGAATTCTATCAAATACCTTTTCTTTATCCACTGAGGTGATCATGTGGTTTTTGTCCTCCAAACAGACTGAAATCATTGCTTATTTATTTATTTATTTACTTGAAAGTGAGAATGTGTACAAGCAGGAAGGGGGATAGGAGGAGAGGGAGAGAGGAATCCCAAGCAGACTCCACGTGGGGGCTCGGTCTCATAACCCTGATATCAAGACCTGAGCTGAAATCAAGAGTCAAATGCCTAGCCAACTTAGCCACCCAGCACCCCCAGACTGAAACATTTTAATGTCAAAATGATTTTTGTTTAATTAGAATGATGATCTGTATATCCACTATCTTATTCTTTTATTCTGAGACTAGAAACTATAGACTTCTATAGTTGGTAGGGATCTTAGAGAGCAACTAATCCAGTGAGACCCAAAAGGTTAAATGACTTGCCCAATATCACAATGCAAGTTATCAGAAGGGCTGACACTAGATCCTAGTAGAAAATGATTTCTGTACTGCTATCTTTCCATAAACCCACACACAATTTATCCTATAGAAACAGCCTAAAACCTGTGTGAAAATGTGTGTATGGGTAGAGGTATACACACAAAATATGTTTATCAAAGCCTTATAGCAGTGAAAAAAGGGAACAATCTAAACTATTAGATTGAGAAACTCAGTAGATTATGGCATGCCCATATAAAAAGTACTATGCAGCACCTCTGAAGAATGATGTAAAAGTTTACTTTCACTGACACGTCTGTAATTTATTAAGGGAAAAAATTATAAAACTCTACATAGAATTCAAATCCATTTCAAGAATTACATATGTACACACATACACTCTTTAAAAATCTAGGATACACACAAAAATGTTAACAATGCTTCTATAAATAACGACTGTTAACTGATTTATACTTAATCTGTGTTTTCTAATTTCTTGACAGAGTATATGTATTTCCCACACATATTAATAAAAGATGTACCATTAAATACTATATTAAATTCACATGGATGTCTTCAAAACAAGCAGCTGGAGTTGCTGGACAATTTCTAATTACTCATGTCTGGCTATTTGTGATTCTGGATGAAGATCAGCTCATGCTCACAGATGCACTTACCTCCATGGAGCCAAAGAAGTTTGTCACTGCACTCCTCTGAGCTACACTTAGTCCTCAACTCTATTTTCCTTAACCAATAGTCTTAGGCACCTTCTACAACATTTTCAGGGTTAATCTAATTTATCAACCCCCATGACATAACCAAACTTAGGGGAGGTACTCTAATCATCGTCACTAATAGAAGGGGACAATGAGTACTCTGTTTTGATTACTTGGGCCCATCACCTAAAACCTCTCCCTTCCTAATAGATACATGTGTCAAAATACAGTCATTTAAAAATCTAAGTTCTTCTTCCTTTCATGAATGTTTCAGTGTAGCCATTTAGGTAGGTAGGGCCCTCCAGGGTAGATATCTGGGCAGGCAGTGGAGAGGAGAAGACTGAGCAGAGCAGAAAGCATGTCTGTGCAATATGGAGTTGTGTGCACGCATAACGGTTGAGGGGTAAGATCAGTTATGGACAGGGTCACTAACCAAGTAAGTAAATACAGAAGGATACTGGGAACCAATTTGTACTGTCAGAAGGAAATTATGAATATTATAAAGGACAAAACTAGAATGAACCCTATGGTGTCAGCTGAAACTGTGGATATAATTGTGACTTCATGGTTTCTCAATATAGACAGATCCATGATAATATAGACAGGTAGACGTAAGCATGTGTGGAGTACATACATACATACACACACACCGTCCAGCTCTTTTCACTAGGGGGCTTAGGAAAACACAGACATCCTGGTATCAGTGAGCATACCTATATACCAAAGTCCTGCTTCCTAAACATCATCGTCCTCCTGTAAGAAAGCAGGCCTCCTGGGATAAATGGCTGATACCAGAGTCGGGGCAAGGAGAGTACAAGACGAGCATGGAACATCTTGTTACGCTACAAAGTAAAGGGTCACTCAAGAATATGGGACATGCCAAAAAGACACAGGTGATAGCTTGAAGGGGTCCCCACTGGCCGAATGGTAATGGAGCATTACCCACTGAATTTAAAAAAAAAAAAAAAAATCCTTGAGTCCATGCTGAGATTTAGAAAATGAAAAAAATTAGAAGTGTGATGAGGAATGGGCATATTTACAACCTCAAAATACCTCCACTCAAAATACTTATGAATTATATAAATGGACAAAACCATTGCTTAATAGTGAAGACCTCTGGGAGACATCACCACGGTCAAGTGCTCTAACAGAACAGCACCAGATAACTGAATAACTGGATAGGAAGGAAAGTGTTAACCTCGCAGGCCTCAGACTATTTCTGGAAAGGCCTGCTGGCAAGGACGGTCCTTGGTTAACATACGAGAATTTGGATTTGAGGAGTGTTCCCACCATTCCCTAAATGATGGGAGTGTCTCAACAGGCCTAAATTGTCTGGACAAACAATATGGTTTACACTCAACACCTCCTTTCCTTCAGAGGGTCTAGAATTCTGGAAGACAGAGGGGTACCTACATGTCTGACCCTCAGTTTACAACCTTGAACACTAGGTCTATAATGAGCCTCTGGGGGAGACGACACCTCCCCTATGTCCTACTCAGTACTGAAGGAGGTTAGGTGTCTTGCGGGACTCCATGGCACTGAACTCTTGGAAGCTCCCCTGGCTTTCTGCTCTGCGGAGATGCTTTGCCATCTTTCCCTGTAACAAGTCTTGGCTTTGGCCTGATCATACATGCAGAGTCTCGCGAGTCCTTCCAGTGTGTCTCAGGAGTGGTCTGAGGGACCCCACACGTGAGACAAATTGGAATCATGGATAAGAGGATACAATGAGAATAGAGCATCACCTCTGTGAGATGCCCACCAGAATACATAACCTGAACCTCATCATAAGAACACAAAGAGGGGCAATCTTTGAGATGAACCCAAAGAGGGACAATCTATAAAATAAATCTATAATTTTCAAAAGCGTCGAAATTTTTAAAGCCAAGAAAAAACTGTTTCAAATGTAAAAAGACAAAAGAGACATGAGTACTAAAGATAAAGTGTTTTCTGAACTGGATCATTTTGTTCCAGAAAGGACAGTACTGGGACATCCGTGCTAATGAAATACCTTCTACTAGAACAGTTAACATGACAGCGTGACTTGCCCCAGGGGGGTGACTATGGCAATAGGGAAACTTCCCTGTTGGCAGGGAAGCCACTCACGTGTTCACGATCACAGGACATCATACCTTACGTTTGAGTGGTTTGGGGTAAATAAGCATTCTTGGTACTGTTCATACAACTTTTTGTTGAGCTTGAAATTGTTCCAAAATAAAAAGTAAAATAATAAGAATGGTGATGACGCGATTCCATTCCTCGACACCAAATACCAAATGAGAGAGAGCACAAGATCCTAGGTGGGGCTAGCAGAAGCGACAGTAGAGGCGAGGAAAAGGATCTTCCCCACTCTTTCTCCTCACCAAGACCAAGTTTACATAAAGCATGCAAGCTCCAAAGTCAAGTATTTTAACTGTACTGGTTGATGATTCTTTTTTTTTTTTTAAGATTTTTTTCTTTATTTATCTGACAGAGATCACAAGTAGGCAGAGAGGCAGGCAGAGAGAAGGAGGAAGCAGACTCCCTGCTGAGCAGAGAGCCCGATGCGGGACTCGATCCCAGGGCCCTGAGATCATGACCTGAGCCGAAGGCAGAGGCTTAACCCACTGAGCCACCCAGGTGCCCCTGGTTGATGATTCTTAAAAAATTTCATTAAGTGGAGAAAATCACTGGAGGTTGCAGAGCTGACTGTTGCTTACCCAGGAATAACTTAGTGAGTCTTAATTACTTAATGATAAAACTAGGCATTTTTACTCTGTAGATTTTCAGGCATAACTTTCAGCTCGGAAAGCCCATCTACATGACCCACTGCCAGAGAACTACTACCAAATTTTAAAAACATTACATTACCGTTTGTGTGCTTCCTGTTTGCTGCGACATTCTTCACAGTAATATTTGTACTCACTGCACAGAGTTTCTGTGTTGCTGAAACCCCTGTGTAAAATTCAAGATAAATTTATTTAGTCTATACCAGAAAACTGTGTATTCATTTAAAAGTACTCTAAACCAAAGATATTCATTAAACTTCCAAAATAAGTAACTCTCCATTTACCTTAAGCAGTGAGTGATCGATGTGTTTTGTTCCACGTCAACAGAAAGGTCTAAAAAATCTTCATCTTTGCTGCTTATCTGTAAAAATAGGGAATTACCTTTGATTTCTTTAACTGTCAGTAAATCATTGTTCTGAAGTGACAGAATTAAATGCATTCATTCTATTAGTAGTAGTAAGTACATGAAGAAATCATCTTCCACGAGTTCAAAAGAAATCTACTGGATCCGGATTATCCAAAAGGACACTGAGTAAAGGACTCTCAACACACGTACAGGCGAAACAGCAACGTCCACCTGTGACTGATTCCCTTTCCAGCAAAGATGAGGATGGGAAATCACATCATTTTCCAAAACCTTGGTATTATGGTGACACAAGAAACAAACTGCCCATATATACTAATTCTTAAAAAAAAAAAAAAAAAAAAAAAAACACGGGCTAAGACGAAATGGGGACACTTGGCAAAGGGCATCACACCTGTGCTGTTTTATTATTCAAGGAAATAATTTTGCCTAAAATGCCAAATTACAATCTTTACTGACGACCAAATTATAGTCTTCATCGATGACCTCCTTTAATCCTTCTTCTTCTTCAAAAATAAAATCTAACATAAAGTTCTGTTTGAATTATGGGTAACTCATCTGATTAAAAAAAATTCAAGTTATTACTTATTCATTTGAATTGGATTAGGACAGAACTACAGACATCAATTTTCCTAGCTCTTCCCTTCAAAGACTCTATGCTTAAGGTTAGCACACAACAGGAGATCTCTTGACTGTACCTCTCACACACAAGGGCCAGTGCAGTAAATGCCTTCCTGCTTCACTGGCGCATCAATTTTTTAAGATCAGCATCATTAACTTGTGACAGATTACGTGGCTGTACATACTATGTACTTACGCAAACAGGAGTAGCTATGGGTACCATGTATGCACATTCTAGGGACACCACGAGGGAAATGATCTGGATCTCAAAGGTTTCAGTGAAAAAGAGAAAAAGAAAGACTCCTCACAGAGAGAGGAAAGGGAACGTGAGGTGCTAAGGAAAAAGAATCAGCCCATTTTGGGAGGAAGAAGGGTAGGATGTCAAGGGATAGTATGGGACAGACAGGCGAAAGCCAGACTGAGCAGGGCCTTATGTGTAGGCTAAAGAGAAATAAAGATTAGAGAGTCTGGTGTTTCTCAAAATGAGGTTTGTGGTTCTCAGGCACGGCCTCAGGGGTCTTCATTTTAGATTTTGATCTTTATTATAGCATACAAACTTTGACATAACGATTGTTCTGGATCACCTGGATATATCTGAGTTACTACGTTTGGATTTACAGTTCTGTTGGTACTGGGAAACTACCAAGTGGGGCAGTATTTAACTCTTTAAAGTGTTGGTAAACACGTCTGGTTGTTGCTGGACTCCCCCATTCTAGCGTCAGTTCACACCCAGGATGTGGAAGACTCAGTAAAGCCCTATAGGCTAGAGATGTGGGTGGGGAGTCATTAGCACAGGCGATAACAAAATGGAACATGACCCTCCCAAGGCAGAGCGACAAGCAGCCCAAAACAAAAGCCTGAGGAAGCCCACAATTTAAGGATTAATAGCAGAAAAAGAATGGGACCAGAAGAAAGCATCAAAGAACAGAAGAACACAAGAAGAGGGTGCCATTACAGAAACCCAATCTTCTACCAACTGCGACATTAGCCACTGTGTTACTAACATCTGCCATATGAACACTGTCTCCAGGAAGCCCACTCTGAACCTGCACAACTCTGTCCCACTCACACCTCGATAGGTCAGCTCCACTGTTGTCTGACTCCCACAGACTCATGCTTACTTGAACTACAACATACTGTACTGGAATTACCTATCTGTTGGAAGCCTGCATGCTCACCTGGGAGCATCTTGAGATCAGAATTAAGGTCTTACTCATCTTCCGCCAACCTCTACCCATCTTCTACCTGGCATAGTTGGTACTCAAATAGTTGTACGAAACAAAATGAAGAAATGCTATATATTCATTCTGAGAAATTCTCAATTTCATTCCTCTAGCTGAACTTGATAAAGGCATGGTACTAATGATCATTTACTGAGTCTGCAAGAGGACGATTGAGATTTTGAGGAAATATTCTCAATTCATACCCTTAATTCTTGGGAGACTATCTGCAAATACATATTGCAGACCACAGGAGGACCTAGCGAGCGAGGAATGGGTGGAAGGATCACTATCCATCCATTACAAGTAAAATTAATAAATATTTGAGCAAAACAAGAATGGGTGATATCACTTTCTCCATCTAATCCTCACTCCCATCATCCTCAGTCTGTAACATAAACTTCAAAGACCTTATATCACAGTATCCCCAAACCCTCCCAAATCTACTTTGCCAGCTTCACCTATTACTGCATTTCTCAACATGCTAAACAAATTTAATTATTTTCTGTTTTATCGAAGAGGATGAATTATACATATCTTCTAACACAGACCAAACTCCATCATAAGCATCAAAAGCAACTGTCAAGTTCCCTGATTGTACCTATGATTCCAGGCAAAACACTGCTCTAATAATTGGACAATATATTTACTTAGAACTCAGCTCCAATAAAATTCTTCTTTATAAGATCTACAAAACTTGTGTTAAAAAACAAATGGAGTTGGTTAGATCGAATAAATATGAGTACTGAGACCAATTCCTGCCATCAAACATTGCCCAAACTCTTACTACAATTAACTAATGGCTGCAGCAGTGAGCAATAATCCTTACTCTAACCCAAAAAGATCTTCACAACATATTAATATATTTAAACACTCAATTATACCTCTTTCACTTGATGTGAGAGAGGGTCACCAATAAAAATGTATTTCCACAAAAGAATTTTATTACTACTGTGTCCTTCATTAACTAAAGTTATACTACTGACAACTATCATTTTCCAAATGCCTGATTATAGTTAAACAGATCAATGCATAATCAACAGTCAATAGATCATTAATTGGTATAGGTCATAGTTCTATTTAAAGACTCTATCTTTTAATTCATGGTGGAACCAAAACAATCACCATTTGCTTTGAGAGAGAGAGAGAGAGAGAGAGAGAAAGAAACTACAATATTACTTACTCTATTAGAGCCAAAAACAAACAAACAAAAAAACCCCACTCATCTATACAAACATAACAACATAAAATATGTACAAGATCAACATGAAAACTACAAGATGATTTCTTTATAAATCAAAGAAGATGTAGATAAATGTAAAGTCCATGTAAATGGACAGTTGGACTCAAGACTGTGAAGACGCAGTTTTTCCCAACTTCATCTACAGAGTCAAGGCAATCCCCTTTGAAATCACAGCACACTATCTTGTGAACAATGCTAGTTTTTAAATATTGTGTGATTCTATAGTTTATATGGAGAAGCACAAGGCCCAGAGCAGACAAAGCAATAGTCATCATAACTTGGGAGGCAGGTGAATGGATAAGTGAATAGGTGAATGGATAAACTGCAGAATATCCACATCATGAAATGTAATTAAGTGAAAAAAAGAAATGAGCTACAAAGCTACTTCTCTATGATTCCAAATATACGACATTCTGGAAAAGTCAAAACTATGGAGGCAGTAAAATGATCAGGGGTTGCCAGGGATTTGGAGAGGAAGGAGGGATGAATTTGTGAAACAAAGGGTGAAACTACTCTGTATGATACTTTAATGACAGACACGTGTCATTATACATTTCTCAAAACAGATGGAACCCCAGAACAGGCAATACCAAGACTGAACTCAAAATATGAACTACAGATTTTAGTTAATGTGTCATGGGGCGCCTGGGTGGCTCAGTCAGTTAAGCGGTTAAGCATCTGCCTTCGGCTCAGGTCACGATCCCAGAATGGATCGAGCCCCACATCTGGCCCCTTGCTCAGCGGAAAGCCTGCTTCTCCCTCTCCCTCTGCCCGCTGCTTCCCCTACTTGTGCTCTCTGTCCAATAAATAAATAAAATCTTAAAATAATAATAATAATAATAATAATAATAATAATGTATCATTATCGGTCCATCAACTGCAACAAATGTACCTCATTAATACCAGACATGAATCATAGGGGAAAGTAGAAGAAAGGAGAGAGAGAGTTGGGAACTTTCTGTACTTTCTACTCAATTTTTCTGAAGTCCATTAATTAAAAAATGTAATTTCCTATTGGCCTCACTCAACATACTAGGTATGTTTATCTGATTTAGATAAACAAGTAACCATGCTATTCTTCCAAACATCCATAAAACATCTGTCTTATTTTTCTTGCTTGTGAATTCTCTTTTCCAATGGATGATGCTACTCTTCTGTGCTATTAAAGACTAGTTGTAGAACCATCATAGTAGGACTGGACCTGAGTGGATGCTAAATGTTGCGGGAGATTCTGGTGAACAAAATATTTGTGTCTCCCCACAGAATGCCTTTACCAAGGCATAAAAACAAGACATTATCAACCGGAGAAAGTGAACAACACCTTGAATGAGAGATCAAAATTTTACCAACGAGAGGCAGACGGATATTGTGTGCCCACACGTGAGACCCTGAGAAAGACACGTTAACTGAATCACTCCAGCCAAGAATGCATACCTGCGTCTCAGTTAGAAGGAAACATCAGATAAACTCATTATGAGAAATGTTAGATTTTTTTTAAAAAAGGACAAATTCTTTAAAAATGTAAATGTCTTAAGAAGGTAATGATACTACGAAAGGACTGGGCTATCTGACCCCACATAAAATCCATTTTCAGGCTTCTTCCCTACTGCTCTGCTTTACGAAGTATCCAGCAGTGGGTATTTCCCCCTGCTTGAGTGTACACAGTATGCTTTAGTTTTTATTCCAACAATCAACAATAAACATAACTGCAGGAAAAGGGAAAACAAATTAATGTACCTCCCTGACCTGTAAGTTTCTTATGGACTTAAGTAAGACATAGACGAACAATTTCCAGAACATGACTCTATGGCCTCTTACACAGAAATAAAAACAAATACAGTTGACCCCTGAGCAATGCAGGGGGAGTGACAGGTACCGAAACCTCCTACCCACGCTGCCACTGTTGAAAATCATCTCTGAGTCTCCCAAAAGCTAAATATAAGAGCCTTCGGTTGACCAGAAGCCTTATTGATAACATAAAACTTGATTAACACACACTTTGTGTATGTATCATAGTATGTATTTATAATAAAGTTAGCTACAGAAAGTGTCGTTAAGAAAATTATTTTTAAAAACCTCACATTTACAGTACTATACGTATACAAAAAAAAAAAAATCTACAAATAAGTGGACCCATGCAGTTCAAGCACCTGTTGTTCAAGAGTCAACTACAGTCCAAACCGCAGTAAGTATTTTTCAGTCAGCTCAGGTATTCACTGTTTATAAGCAGCATTACTACAGAGCATACCGAGTACGAGAGCAAGTACAGCTTTGATAATTCATTTATGCTACACCTAAGAAATTACAACCTTCATGTTCATCTCTCACATTCCATCTCTAAGAAGTTTTAATAAAAATGAATTCAATCTGCTCTATAAAAAATTTGATGACATACTTACAGTTTCACAAGTAAGACATCTGGTTTCATTTGTCAGTGTTCCCTGAAAAATCTCATGAACCCACGTTGGGTCTGGTGTGCTGTTGTTGTTCTCATTGTCAATATTACCATTAGGTAAATGGCCATTTTGTTTCTCCTGCTTTCTTTCTTCTTGTAAAATATCAGCAATTGTATTTAGCAGGTAATTTAAGAATTCATGGGCATCTTGCTGCATGTAGTTGTCAAAAAGTTCTAAAAATAAAAATATATTAGAGAATTACTTCAAAATTAATAACCTGATTAAAACTAGATGTAAAACAAATATCCAATATTCTATCAGAACTAAATACAAACGTCTGGTATTGTCAGTCATGTACAAGAAACAGATTATCTTTCACAAAAACATATGACTAAACTTGGAGAAAATACAGTTAAGACAAATGAGGATCTTCTTTTTAAAGCAACAATATTAAGTGATCCATGAGAATTGTGGGCCTTGCATCCTAGGGATTCAGTCAGAGGTGAGGCCTGGAACCTGGAACTTTCCAAAGTTCCTCCAGGGGACTCTGATCTGCAGTCAGGTATAGGAAACATCAGTATCACAAATGATCTATTCAATCCAGATAGTCTCTAAAAGTGAGATTTTGTAACTCTGTGAAATGTTCCCTGTAACTATACAAATGAAAAATATCACCGAAAACCAGTCACTAACATGAACTGCTTTATACCCAGCACTGGACATCACACCACTGAAACTGAAAGGTAAGGACTTCACAGGCAGTGTTGCAGGTGCTCTTTTTAACAACTCTGTGACGCTGTTATTGTCATCTTCCAAATGAGGGAATGGGATCAGAGAGGGAAAGTCATGCCGCCAGGAAGTGGCAGGCCCAGGACACAAAGCAGGCAGTCCCCAAGCAGCCCTGCTGCTGCATACAAAGCAGCCTGCCCAGGGAGGCCCTGCCCCACAACTGGCACCTGCTGCTCAGCGATCACACACACTGAGAAGACCTGGCCAGCAATATTTTACCTTTAGATACTCAAGGCACATTTAATAAATTCCAAAGATATCACAGCTGACATTTTTCAAATAAAAGACAACAAATTAGGAACAAAACTTAGGCAAAGTCTAAGATAAAAAGAAAAAAAATTACATTTTAGAAAAGCTACAGTTATGACTGCATAAAATTAAGTTTCTGTGCATTAGAAATCACTGAAAAGGTTTAAAAAAAAACATAAAAACTATTAACAGCTTCAACACATTAAGAGCTTATATAAAAGGAAATACCAAGTGTGGAAATCAACAATTTATAGAAACAGCATTCAAAAAGTTAAAAAATGTGAGAAAATGTTCAATCTTATGGTAATCAAAAAGGCCTTGATTTTCTGGTCTGGAAAACGGAATACCATCTTCTCTTGCAAAGTTACTGTACAAACAGAATGGGAACTAGTGAAAATGTGGATTTGGGAGGTACAGTCAAAACAAATAAAGACTCATTTCACTCTTGGTGTCAAAAAGACCTGTAAGGAGCCTCAGATGTAAGGTGCAGCTGCTCGAGCAAGACTGTCTGGATTCCTAGGATGGTTCGACCTTTCATTACATGTATGTCACAGGCAATTTATTAAACCTCCTTCTTGGAGTTCAAGTCAAACTCAATAATACTAACGCAGTAAGAGCCACTCCCCACTTCTCTTCTGTAAACTTGTCCTGAGGGATTTGATTAGCCTCCAACAAGCCCTTTATGTTTAAGAACAATGAAAGCCTTGAGTCCTGAGAGATACTGCATTAGCCTATGTGGCGTTAACATTTAACTGATGATAATTTGGTATTGTGTGTCCAGTGGTTTTTGCCCATGAGGGTCAGATCCAAGAGACTGTGACACCATTCCCCATCCCCTGTTGCCGCCAGAAGTCTGTGTGTCACTCCCGACACTGACACAGCTCACTGCAAAACCTCCCAGCTGTCTACTCTATCTTCCTGAGACAAACCAAGTCATGGTCAGAACCCTTAGATGGTTCCACCGCTGGATGGGTCTAGGCAAGGCTGGGGTAACTGAAGTCAATCACCTTTCACTTTGCCTCTCAGTGCAATGATGCCTCATCCCTGAAAATACTAGTCTACCTCCCAACCCCACTCTCCCATCCTCTATTACTCTGAGTCGTTTATTGTTCCTTATTTCCTTCCTCATCCTTGGGATTTTCTTCTTTCTCAACCCTTTCTGCTGTTCCCACCAGAAACAACTGTTCTGCTCTAAACTCCCCATCTTTTCAGCCTCTGGCATTTTTGAGCTCTCTGCAGCCACTTCTAAATCATTACACTTTGCTTTGCATATGAAAAACTCACCCTCAGTCAAAAAACCTGTTAAGGTCTGGCCATACTACCCTGAACTTCCTTCTTTCTGTGGTCATCTGTCAACTTCCCCTCACCTCCTAAAGGCCTGATTCCTGGCCTCTTTGTCCATCCCGGCTCCTTCACCAACCCTGACACTTTGAGTGTCTGGGCAGCTTCTAGAAGTGTACAGGACACCCTTAAAAGTCCCCTTTTTATCTCTCACTTACTCATCTATCACCAGGTCACAAAAGAACCACCCATGTCTGCTAAGAAGGAAATAGGCTAGAGTTGATTAGTCTTCAAGGAAAATACAAACAAATTGGAAAAGTCAGCGAGGAATCTAAAAGGAAGGATAATGGGAGAGCACCATAAAAATATTTTATAAAAACTCTAAGGGCCTAGTTAAAGTGAGATATGAACAATTTACTCTATATGCTGGCTCTCTATATGCTGGCTCAATGCCACAGTCTAAAGTAGTCTCTTTCCCATGAAATCAAGTATTTTTCTAACCAAAGTTTTGGGGTTTTTAAAAATATTTTATTTATTTATTTGACAGAGATCACAACTAGGCAGAAAGGCAGGCAGACAGAGAGGAGGAAGCAGGCTCCCTGAGGAGCAGAGAGACCAATGCGGGGCCCAAACCCAGGACCCTGGGATCATGACCTGAGCCGAAGGCAGAGGCTTAACCCACTGAGCTACCCAGGCGCCCCCTAACCAAAGTTGTAATGAATGTATTTTGGCTGTGAATATTTAAAATAAACTATAAAATTAGAAAATAACTAAAAGATATAAATTTCAAAATTTCTGGTTAAGAAAAAACAATAAACAATAAGTCTCATTTTTTTTCCTGTTAGAAGTTATTTTAGCATCTATGTCTGTCTTTCAAAATAATTTATAAAGCAAAAATAGGCAAATACTTTTGTTTTTTTAAAACTTGAAACAACTTTTTTTAGATGTTCTTTTAACACAGAACAAAGGACTTCACATGCACAGACATACCTCAACTGACTTGAACACTCTGGAAATGAGATATAGAGTAAACCAGAAAATACTCTTAAAGCATTTTGTTGAAATATTTAAAATAATTGGCAGTCCATTTTTTATAAACACATTATGGTAAATGTGCCAGACTCTCGCTATCCCTGAGTAGTCAATACAGATTTTAAAACTTCAACCAGAACCACATAAACAGCAAAACAACATCAACTAAATAGCCACAGACAAGACCCATAAACTGTAGTACACTTAATTTCTAAAATCTTGGTTTCCTTATGGTTTGCTTTCTTTTCTGCTAAGTAGCATGATGGGAAAGGTGGGCTTCAAAGTTGCTTTGGCAAATTAAACAAATTCACTCATTCACTCACTCACTCATCAAATATTTAGTAAGCACCTACTACGTGCCAGGAACTAGATTACATGCTGGGAATACAATGATGAGCAAAAACAAATGACTTCCCCTCATCACGGAACTGACAGTCTAATGGGACAATTCATTATTAAATAAATGAATATGAAAGGTATAAATTATTAAAGTCCCAAATAGATGCAACACTAATGCAAAAAAAAAAAGGGGGGGGGAAACTAAATCAACGTGTAAAAATGTTATGTGTTCTTCATAATTCAGAAATAGTTAGCTTTTATTAATACAAAAATCTTTTACGCTCTTTTGGAGAAACAGGATTAAAATGAACATGGGAATTATTCACTCACATCTATTTAACAGGTGTTATTTGTAATAATTTCCTCACTTAAGGAAGACCAATCCTTAAATATATATTCTCACATATTTATATCAGTATCTCTCTGCATCACCTGAAGCATCGCTAAGCACATACAGGTTTCTTGAGAATAAGGATCTTTTCTGTCTCATTCACTGCTGTATCTCCAGCACCCAGGACAATGCCTGCCACATATTTAGATGTGCTTGGCGTTGTATGAATGAACGAACGAACGAACTACCAAATGAATAAACTTCCAAATGAACAACAGGGGCGGAAACAGCTATGACAACATGGGAAGAAATCTGGGCCCAAACAATAGCGTGAACTACCTGTGCTGTTAAGACCCAGTGAGTCAGAGCACACAGCTACACGTGCCAGCTGATGGGACTTTCAAGCCCCCCAGAAGTGATCCCAAGCCAAGTCACTGCTAGCTAGCACACAAGTAGCTCATCAGTCTGTGTTTTGAGTCTTCTAGAATGGTAGAGTGGCTATGGGAAGTTAGCAGTGTAGAACAGAGGGCTTTACTTCTTACCTAGGTTAGTGCAAGAGCCTCCTGGCTGGCTTCCTGGGCTGTACTCATGCGGCCCATGCCCGCTCATGCTACCACACCACCCAGCAGCCAGATCTAAACACATCACCCACCTGCTCAGCAACCCTAACCGCTCACCATGGCTTTCAAATTAAAGCCCAAGTTCTAGGCCCTTGCCCTTTTGCTCTTACTCCACTCCAGCCACATGAATATTCTTGTCATCCTTCAAGAACTCAGGCTATGCTATGGAAGAGGTCTGCTAGGCAGGTAAGAAGGTTCTCCTTCCTAGGTTGGCTCTTGTATGCTAGAACTTTTTCCCAAAATGGATGACAAAAATAAAGTGCTTGAAGAACTGAATTACAGTAGCAGGTATTCCCAAACTAGAATAGGAAAAAAAAAAAATTTGTTAAATATGGGGCAACACATTTTCAAGAGAATGAATTTCCATGTATAGTTAAGAAAACAGAGAGAAGATAGGGAATTTATGGTCCTCATAAATTACAAGGTATCTGAGAGTAGAAATAATTATTCTGTCTACTAATCTGCCATTTGAACATTAAACGGATGCTCCAGGCATTGGTTTCAGCTTAAAACAGAAGGAAAATATATGTAATAAATTTGGCCTTCATGAAAACTAATTTTAAAAACTATACAGTTTAAACAGTAAGAGTACTTAAAAGGCTTAGACTTCTTTATAATTCTTTTTTCAATTCCCATTGTTACATTGTAGATATTAAGCATTTCATATATTATACATTTTAAAATATAACTCTCAAAAATTCTTTTGAAAAGACACAAAAGTGACGTTTTCTATCAGATTCTTAAGTGCCATCAAAAAATAAAAACAAAGGGTCCCTGGGTGGCTCAGTTGCTTAAGCGTCTGCCTCCAACTCAGTTCATGATCCCAGGGTTCTAGCACTGAGCCCTGCATCAGGTTTCCCTGCTCAGTGGGGAGTGTGCTCCCTCCTCTCCTCCTGACCCTCCCCCCATCTCTCCCCCGCCACCCACCATTCATGTTTGCTCTCTCTCCAATGAATAAATTAAAAAAATCTAAAAAATATTAATAATAAAAAGCAAAATAAAATGAGATCCTTTGAAATGTTAGATTAAAAATTTTCAAGGGCACCTGGGTGGCTTAGTCAGTTAATTGTCTGCCTTCTGCTCAGGACATGATCCTAGGGTCCTGGGATCAAGCCCCACATTAGGCTCCCTGCCAAGTGGGGAGTCTGTTTCTCCCTCTGCTCCTACCATCCATCCCCCCACACTGTGTTTTCTCTCAAGTAAATGAATAAATAAAAATCTTAAAAACAACACCAACAACTTTTCAGTATGCTAGCACAACCACCACTGAAATGCTGAGATACCTGCACATCACGCTTGATATATTACAAACAGACTTCAGGTGCATTGAATCCTCCACATGAACCGACCTCTTACCAGCCGTGTGTAACTACAGCCTACTGAACTTTAACGACCTCCTCTTTAATAATGGGGGGAAATAATCCTACCTTAGGAGAAAATGACACACAATTTGATCAACATTCATTGTCTTCCTTTTTCCTTCCCACTAACAGACACTGGTTCCCAAAGCGAGCTGACAAAACACCCGAGAGCTGATTGATGAGGACATGGGGAGACTTTGAAAGTGTAAGAAGAGGGCAGAGGACACTTCTCAAAGCACTACCAGGCAGTGAGGTCACATCCTCACTAACCTAAAAAGCCTAGGCAGAGGAGACTGTTTTAAGGGGCAGTGTCAAGATGCCTGGGTGGCTCTGACGGTTAAGCACCAGACTCTTGGTTTCTGCTCAGGAGCTGATCTCATCATGGTATCAGGCTGTGGGATCGAGCCCCAATTCAGGTTCTGTGCCCAGCGGAGAATCTGTGGAGATTCTCTCTCCCACTGACCTACCCAACCCCAACTTGCACACACACTTTCTCTCTAAAAATAAGTATTTTTTTTTTTAAGGGTAATGTCAAACACATCCACAGACATGTACATTTACTTATATTTAAAAACCAGGAAGGATAAATTAAAAACTAATAAAAATGGATATAGAGAAAGAGGAAGAGTAGAGAGGAATCAAAGTACCTTTTTAAAAATATTTACTTTGCACTGATCTTTTTTTAAACTAAATTAAATCGAAAATATCTCAGAGGAAAAAAAGAAATTCCTAAAGCTGAAAGGAAACAGAGATCAGTGACACCGAAATGTTTATCCAGTCCATGGGAGAACTACACAAAAAATTGGTTCGAGCAACTTTAAAACATGGAGTTTTTACTATCCATGCATATTGAAATAGTCTAAGAATAAAAAGAAGAAATCTTTTTTTTAATAATTTCTTTTTTTAAGATTTTATTTTATTTATTTGGCAGAGATCACAAGTAGGCAGAGAGGCAGGCAGAGAGTAAGAGGGAAGCAGGCTCCCCACTGAGCAGAGAGCCCAATGCAGGGCTTGATCCCAGGACCCTGGCATCATGACCTGAGCCAAAGGCAGAGGCTTAAACCCACTAAGCCACCCAGACGCCCCTTAAATTGGAATTTGAAGTATTAGTATAAACTCGTGTTTGTGTGTGTGTGTGTGTTTTCAACTTCTATCCACTGAAAGGCCTAGCAGCAACAAGTTTCCCTGGCACACAGATTGTAGTCTTTAAGAACCTTTTTCCCACAAAAAGGAACTAGGATGTCTTACAGATATGGCTACACTAGGTCTGGGACAGGAAATATACAAATGTAGATCAGCCTGGAATATATTTTGTACCGATTCAAGAGCCAAATTTCATTCAAAAGAAATACTGCAATTGATAAAAGGCATATTAAACATATAAATATTTATGAATTAATAATGATATTTTATAAAACCTTTCATTAGACTCCATGGATGCTGTAAACTCATATATAAAAAGAGAACCTCAAAGTTTTATCTTGTTCCCTCCCTCCCCCCAGCCCCGAGAGCTAGCACATGAGCACGGGGGTAGAGAGTAGGGGCAGAGGGAGAGAGAGAATCCCAAGCAGGCTCCACACCCAGCATGGAGACAGGCAAGGGACTTGATCACAGGATCCTGAGATCATGACCTGAGCCAAAATCTAGAGTTGAATGCTTAATTGACTGAGCCACCCAGGTGCCCCTTATCTTGTGTTTTTTATTTGAGAAAGAGAGCATGAGAAGGGGGAGGGTCAGAGGGAGAAGCAGACTCCCCACTGAGCAGGGAGCCTGATGGGGAACTAGATCCTGGGACTCCAGAATCACGACCTGGGCCGAAGGCAGTCGCTTAACCAACTGAGCCACCCAGCTGCCCCTTATCTTGTCTTTCTTGTAAGAACTATAGTTCACAGGGAATTAACGAGTTGATGAAGAAGGTCCAGCTTATAGAATAAATCCAGCTAATAAATTCAGAAGAAATGACTACAAATAATGAAGTAGGAAATAATTATCAATGGATACCAAAAGCATTAGTGGCTGATGGGAACTTGAAAAACTATCTGAAGCCCCAGTGCACTACAAATTAAAAATGAACAGCCAGAAGTGGGTAGGAGAAAAATAAATGAAACAAGATGGGATTGGGAGGGAGACAAAACATAAGTGACTCTTAATCTCACAAAACAAACTGAGGGTTGCTGGGGGGAGGGGGTTTGGGAGAAGGGGGTGGGATTATGGACATTGGGGAGGGTATGTGCTTTGGTGAGTGCTGTGAAGTGTGTAAACCTGGTGATTCACAGACCTGTACCTCTGGGGATAAAAATATATGTTTATAAAAAATAAAAAATTTAAAAAAAAATTAAAGAATGGGGGAAATATCAAAAAAAAAAAAAAAAAAAATGAACAGCCAGGACGCCTGAGTGGCTCAGTGGGTTAAGCCGCTGCCTTCGGCTCGGGTCATGATCTCAGGGTCCTGGGATCGAGTCCCATATCGGGCTCTCTGCTCAGCAGGGAGCCTGCTTCCTCCTCTCTTTCTCTCTCTCTCTGCCTGCCTCTCTGCCTACTTGTGGTCTCTGTCTGTCAAATAAAATAAATAAAATATTTTTAAAAAAATAAAAATAAAAATGAACAGCCAAACCTTTGTCTCTTGCAGAAATATGTAGCAACTCTTAGGAAGAATTCCTGTCTTAAAAAACAAAAGTACTACATTTTTTTAAACTAATAAATTTCAATCACATGTCTAGACCTATCTACCAATTTACAAGATATTTAAGGAACAGAGAAATGAGTTAAACAATACTACAAAAAAAAAAAAAAAAAAAGAATAGAACATGAGGCCCAATGAGAATATATGATTTTTACATTCCTATTGGTGGTCAGAGCCAAGAAGTGGTTTCCATAAAAACAAGTGCTTTAAAGGCTTTCTAGGTAAATGCTAAAAGAAGTAGATGAAAAGGAGATGATGCATTGGTACTACCGATAAATGTAACTCTGGATATACTTTAATAAAGCTTATCCGGGGGCTAAGTACACCTGCAGTAGAATCTACAGTATTACTAAGATTAATTTACCGATTATTCAGTATTAATTAGTCTGAAAAATACTAGTATTTGTATCACAGTCTAATGAAGCTAATGACCAACAAACTATGCCTCTGCCATCAGAGAGAAGAGTCACTCTCCATCACTGGACACTTCTGTTAAAGAATATGCAACAGGGATTTGAATGACTTCCACAGAACAGGTAACAGCAAAAGACAGCGTTTTGCAGTATATTAGAAAAATTTATAATAAAGGTTGACCAAATTATAAAAAAAGAGGCAAATGGAATGATAAGCTAAGGAACCAGAGGGAGTCTATTCTTTTATACAGAATGCTGGGAGGTAGACTCCTGCTCATCTTCTGAACATAAGGCAATGAGTAACATTATAATCAGTTCTCTGGGGTCTTCTCTTATGGTCTTGCACTGATCTTCATCAATCCCATTAAAGAAAAATCAAAGCTTGAAACTACTACAATTTCTCCAGAACAAGCAGTAACTTTCGATCTTATTCATAACTCTGAAAATTTGTCTTCAGCTTCCCTGACAGTAACTTTCCTCCAAGTTCCTAAAACCTAAAAATGTATCTCTCTAGTGTGTAGCTTTCATGCAAAAGATTGTCTGCGATGATTTCCCCCACACTCCTGTTTCTGAATGCTCAATTTCCAAAAAAGACATTGCTTTAAGGGTTGAAACCTACCCTATGTCTTCTCAGCTTGTTTTGAAGATCAAACGTATAACCAGGTTCAAAATAAAGGGAAGAAAATTTTTAAAAGCCACCACTCTCCTCATGGTCTGAACATTGACTTTTTCAGTTGCTTACTGGACACAATGACATCCTCTACTGCCTTTTGCTCCTCCACAAATCTTTATCATAGCCCCATCACTAAGATTATCTTGAACACACATCCCTAATAAATACAAATAAAAATTATATGGTTCATCATATACATGAAAATACACTTTTATAAAATGTAAATTTATATACATAAAAATATACATTACATACAGTCAGCTTTTCAACAGTACAGGAGTTAAGGGTGCTAACCCCTCACATAGCCAAAAATCTGTGTGTAACTTTCAACTTCCCAAAAACATCACTAATAACAGACTACTGCTTACCAGAAGCCTCACCTATAACAATTAATTAACAAACATTTTGTATGTTATGTGTATTATATATAATAAAGTAAGCTAGAGAAAAGAAAATGCTATCAAGAAAATCATAAAAGAAAATACAATACTATACTGTGTACCAAAAAAAAAGCAAACTGCACATAGATGGACCTAGGCAGCTCAAACCTGTGTTGTTCAACCGTCAACTGTGTAACAAATGTGACTGAGACAAAGTAAATATGTAAAATTTTTCTTATTTACATTAATTTTGTTTTCACTAAAAATTATTAATATTTAAGTGACAGCAATGAAACAAAGTGCACCGTGTGATAAACTGTGGGCTAAAGATTTTAATATTCGATTGAGGTCTGAATTTATGTTCAGTTATTTCTGAATGTGGCTTTAATGGCAATCAAAGATAGATACACAGATGCATAGACAGGTCCAAGGGGGAAAGTTTCCTTTACGGCCTTACTGTATTTTTGAAATTAAATTCTCCATCCTATCTACCAAATTTGCTTGAATTCACTGGAGTGATCATCGGCCTTGAAAGCAGCACCGCTCAGCATCGAAGTGAACAGGCTCTGAAAGCAAACTGTCTAGGTCCAAGTATGCTTCTGCTCTCTGACCTCTGGAAACTGCCACGCCACTCCGCTTATCCGCGTCCTCGGCTATAAACGGGGTTTGTAACACAGGGCCCACCTCCTAAAATCTTGAAAAGAACTAAACCAATAATCCACCTGCAGCACTAACAACAGTTCCCTGGCCTTCATCACGGCACTGTTATTTTTGAAACTATCTTTTTAAGTCATTTGACCATTTTGAAAAATTAGATTAACAGAAATTAAATCGTATCATCTCTAAATCTACCTTGAAATTGTACTAGTTTATAAACATATAAATGAATAAGAGACAGTTACACTGTCAACTCTTTAGTGCTATGGAACCTGAAGTGACATAGGACCACTTCACACATGGATAGAGTGTGGATACTAGTATCAAACATTTAATAAGAATTAATAAGGCTGGGGCCCCTGGGTGGCTCAGTCAATTGAGCATCTGACTATATTGATTTCAGTTCAAGTCATGATCTCAAGAGTCCTGGGATGGAGTTCCACATCCGACACCACCCTCTGGACTCCACCCTCCGCGGGCTCCACACTCAGCGGGAAGTCCCTCTACCTCTGCCACCACCTCCACCCAGCTATCTCCAGCCCCGGTTGGGTGCACACACTCTCTCTCCATAAAATGAATAAAAGAATCTTTAAAAACAAGAATTAGTAAGGCTTCACTTTCATTTTTTTTTTTTTGTATTTATTTTTTTTTTAATTTTTTATTTTTTATAAACATATATTTTTTATATACATATATTTTTATCCCCAGGTCTGTGAATCACCAGGTTTACACACTTCACAGCACTCACCAAATCACATACCCTCCCCAATGTCCATAATCCCACCCCCTTCTCCCCAACCCCCTCCCCCCGGCAACCCTCAGTTTGTTTTGTGAGATTAAGAGTCACTTATGGTTTGTCTCCCTCCCAATCCCATCTTGTTTCATTTATTCTTCTACCCACTTAAGCCTCCATGTTGCATCACCACTTCCTCATATCAGGGAGATCATATGATAGTTGTCTTTCTCTGCTTGACTTATTTCGCTAAGCATGATACGCTCTAGTTCCATCCATGTTGTTGCAAATGGCAAGATTTCATTTCTTTTGATGGATCAAGAAGATGTGGTATATATACACTTTCATTTTTAGATAAAAATAAACATTAGTAATTCTGTATTTCTTTCCACAGCCCAATCGTTCATCTTACGTATATCATTTGGAGACTACTGGTGTTTACCACCATTATGTTAACAGTATCGCCTAAAAAAAAAAAAAAAGTTTTAAAATATTTAAATTCTCCACTGTCCCCCATGCTGGAGGCTGGTGACGATGATGCCTATCCTCTTCTAAGGATATGAACATCCCCTTCTAAGGAAAGACCCTCTTCCCCTACTACAGTTTGTTTAGGTGGCCCTGTTTTTGAACACTGTACCCAACATGCCCCTACTCACCAGTCTCACCACAGCCAAGTGGACCAGATCTAAAAGTGTCCTTCCATGTGCTAGTGGAAATGCATTCCTCACCACATACCCCTGAACTCCGCTGCCCCACCCTTTCTTACAGAAAATAACTTCTCTACATACATTCTGCAAGGCTGTCAATCACAAACCCTTTCACAGACCCTGCCACAGGGCTGGACACTTGATCCAATCTCAGCAGAGGACTTGGGACACAGCTGTTCTCTCAGATCTAATGTAAACATTCTCTGGGATCTCTGATAATCTAACCCTCAAGTAGCCTATGGCCATCGGGTGGAGAGAAACAAAATGACAATCAATTCAAACAAAAACAGAACCAAGACATTTGCGTAATCAACTTTATTCTTGAGGATGTCCTTTTATAACCCGCAAATGGAAAGAAAGTTTCATTTTTATTTGTCGCTGTTCTTCACAATGCTCCTGTCCCCTGGACCAATTCGAACCAATGACCAGGTGTAAAAAGCCTTTTGTAAGATGGTCTAGGAACTCAACTGTTATTTCGTAACAAAGATCTTAGGGGAAAGCACCTTCCACTGTAACCTCACAAATAGATTTGCTGAGGCGACATGTCTGTTGGCTCCTACTGTATTAGAAAATTAATACAGAACCATATCATAAGACAATGAGAAAAGACTATTTAAAAAGGTAGACTGTACAAAAGTAGGAAAGAGATACTGCTAACTGAAATCACCCCTTTTCTATCTACATACAAAAAGAAGTACTCACTAGCTAAAAGATACAAGGGGAAAAAGGCAATCTGGTTCATTGGATCAAAACAATTCATTTTCAAAGAAGTTAGCTGACCCTATAAAGGTGACATTTAAGCAGGATATTCTGCTGCAACAGAAAGCTTTCAAAAGGCTACCCTGCCTACTCCAGATAGTTTCTGAACCCCCACTCCACAGTAGTATTCCTCCTGCTTTCTAATAACATCAGAAATATTAAAGCATTCACAAGAATTAAACCAACAGGAAATCCCCACTCAATGTATTACATAAAGTACAGTGACAGATATCAGAATAGTAAGAAAGAACTGCCATCAAAGCGATCCTCTGTGAAAATATTCTTCCAAAAAAAGATAACTGCAACTGAAAGTAATGGAAAATAGGTTATACTAACAATATGGAAAGTAACCCCTATGTTGAATTTTCTGCCAGTTAATTAAACTGTGGTTATTTTTCTTCTGTCCATTAAAAAAAAAAAATGTCTGATTTTCTAAGTGCCCCAATACATGTACTATTTGCCAAAGGCAAGTGGTAGTGAATGATTGTGCCACTCACAAAAAGTCACAAAAAAAGCCAGTCACAAAAAGGCTCCAAACAGGCAGTTCTGATAGAAACCCTTCTCGGTGTAAGCTTTTTGTTAGAAGCAATTAAAATAAACCTTGAAAATGCATACTTAGCTAAGAGCATACTGATAAAAGAAAGAAAATACATGTGTGCCTCATTTTAACAAAATTCAATTATTGGAAAAGATAAACCAGAGTTCTTAAAGCAGTTACATTCCAGTGTTGTTTCAACACTAACTACCTTGTAGACAGGTACAGAGAGGGAAAAAAAAGTCACAATGTTACCTCTGAATTAAATAAGCTACCCTCTCCTACCCTCCACCCACAAAGCTCCACCCTTCGTTTTTAAGGGACTCCTATAGTGTGATTAACTCCAAAAATTTCTTAAAAAGGAAGAAGGCGCGGGGGGGGGGGGTGGGGACAGAGAAAGAGTGATGATATTTTAAGAGCTGCAAAACAGGACCTATACAATAAAGTTAACAGTATAGAAGACAGTCGGAAGGTAGCCTGAAAGTTTAAATCACAGAGTTAAACACTATACTAGTTCTGCTGCATCTACTCTGACCACCAATTAATTTCTCAATATAATTCAGGTGTTCATCAATCTTTCATAGTTGGAGCGCTGGCTACCTCAGAGATCCCAATTTTTCATAATAACTAGGCACAGAGATCAGAAACTACATTTCTACCCATTAGATGAGTCTCTGGAAGGGATAAAAGACAAAGCTTCCTCTAAAGATCTCTTACTAACTCCACTCCCTCCTGCTTCTCTTAGGTGTTACTCAGTATCAGTTAGTCAGTTTCAGGGAGAAGCACAAATACCACCCTATTAATGTGGATTGATTGATCCATGGAGAATAATAATAAAAATAAAACCTTCTTAGAAATCCTTTTTTTTTTTTTTTTACACAGCTGACACAGAGCAATATACCAGAGAAAAAACAGCATAACAAAAAAATAGACTAATTTCAGAACTCATTTTATAATAAATTTTCTCAAGGATGTTGTGTTAGTTGTTCTGAGTCTATCTACAGAAAAAGTTACAGTCAGACACAAAACAGAGAGACTGAAATATTTAAACTGGAGAGGATTAAAGGTAAAACAGCCTTCAATATATAAAACGTTCCTCTGCTGAAGAAAATGGGTCCTTCTGAGACACAATTCTAGACACACATCAACGTAAGAACGTGAACCGAATCCGGGTGGGAGCCGTAGGGAAGGAGTTCATGGGAGTGGAGCAGCTAGGGTGCTGCCCTTGCCAGAATTGCCAGAATGTACACCAGGCTTCCAATCACCAGACACCTCTACTCATAAGCACGGATGCTTAAGACGTGAGAAGAGGCCCAGATCGTGTTAAAACAGGGAAATTAAATAGTCAACTCCCCACCTTCCCCACAAAACCCCAATAATATGACAGTAAAAGAAGATATTAAGCAAAAACTCAAAAGGCCAAGAAAAAGGGGGTCGAGCTTCCCCTAAAAACACGGTCTGGTCAGAAGTCCTTTAAAAGGACCATTTAGACCCCTAGATGACACTTACCCTTTCTTTCAACTGCAGGTTTAGTCTCCACAGAAGCTGCACAGAAGAATCCGGTTCAAAAGCCCTTAAGGACAGCAGAGGACAGCAGTGAGGCACCAAACAGAAAACAGAGGGCTCAACAAAACCCTGAACTAAGCTACCTCTGACAGAAACTGAAAGTCCCTCAGCACCAAGTTTAAGAGTCCCAGAGGAAATGCTCCAGCCATTGGAATGGGAGGTGGGATGATGCAGCCATTTCTAACACCTGCCTGCCAAGGGTCACCCTAGAGGAAACCACAGCAGACAAGCTCCACCCATAGTACACCAAGTCCCAATCAGCTTTTCAGAATCTCACTTGTATGTGTGAATGAAATTTAAGGAAAGTTTCCATTAGAAAAGACGGAGTTTAAAACAGTGGGGGGGGGGGGGGGGGGCTCAAAACAATCCAGTAAGCATAAGAAAACCTCACCAACAAAAATTATAAATAATATCTTGGGAAAAAACACAGAATATTGCCTCCTTCTTCTATACTCGCCTCGTGCTCTTCCCTACGCAGATCCTCTACACCACCTACTACGAGTCCATCGCCAAGTGGGGCCCCTTCTTCGGCTACTACTTCTTCAACGTCCTCCTGGTGATGCTGCAGCTGCTGCACGTGTTCTGGTCGTGCCTCATCCTCCGCATGATCTACAGCTTCGTGAAGAAAGGCCGGATGGAGAAGGACGTGCGCAGCGACGTGGAGGAGTCCGATTCGAGCGACGGGGAGGCGGTCCCCGAACACCTGCCGCTGAAGAACGGCGCGGCTGCCAGGCCTGGGGCGGCCCAACCGACGGCCCTCGGAGCCGGACAGCTGGGCGGCTGGCCAACGGGCACACGCCGGCCACATAGCTCGCAGAGGCCCGGCCTTGAGGGCCGCCCCCAGTGCCCCATAGCTGGGATTTGGCTGGGGGCGGCTGGACTGGTGGCCCTGGGGCCAGCTCTGGAGACTGGGATGGCCCTCCCCCGGGGGGAGGGGAGAGGGCTAATGATCTGTCTCCAGCCCCTTCCTTCTGCCTGCCCTGCCCTGCCCTTGGGCAACTGGACAGAGCCGGGGAGGGTGGGCAGCACCGGAGGGCCCAGCTCCAGGCTGAAAGGGGCCCAATAAAACATGAATGGAAAAAAAAACATAAAAAAATTAAGATAACACTCTACGAAATAAAAAGTGCAATGAACTGGACCAAAAAGGGCAATAGTCCAAAATGTAGAATAATATCAGATGATCAAAAAATGGAAGAAAAAGGAGGGAAAACAGAGAATCAATCTGCATTTCAATATGCAACTAAGACTATATGAAAAAAGAACAAAGAGATTTACACTGATTGGAAGCAATTATCCAAATACTGGTATCAGAAATATTCTAGAACTGAGGAAAATGGGTTGATAAACAGCCAACAACAGCAGGAGACATGAAGGATCGCATCATGGGGCCTAAGGATCTAAATGGACCACAACAACAGCGGGAGACATGAAGACGCATCATGAAATTTCAGAACACTGGCTATCCATTCACATTCTGAAAGGAAATCCTCCCAGAACATCTTTGTAAGGGGCAAAAGCCACACACAGAAGAGATGAAGAATCTGAAGGGCATCAGTCCTGCCGATATCAACGGAAGCCAGAAGTCCACAGAGTAACCCCCTTACAATTCTTAGGAAGGTTGTAACTTAGGATCTCCATCTAGTTTTGACAATAACCAAAACATTCTTTTTTTTTTTTTTTTTTTTTTACTTGAGAGAGAGACAGTGAGAGAGAGCATGAGCGAGGAGAAGGTCAGAGGGAGAAGCAGACTCTCCATGGAGCTAGGAGCCTGATGCGGGACTCGAACCCAGGATTCCAGGATCATGACCTGAGCCGAAGGCAGGCGTCCAACCAACTGAGCCACCAGGTGTCCCAGTAACCAAAACATTCTTAAATACACAAGATCTCAAAGTCACTTCCTGTGCACCCTCCCTAAAGAAGCTACTACAGGGGGCACCTGGGTGGCTCAGTGTGTTGGGGCCTCTGCCTTTGGCTCGGGTCATGATCCCAGGGTCCTGGGATCGAGCCCCACGTCGGGCTCTCTGCTCAGCAGGGAGCCTGATTCCCTTCCTCTCTCTCTGCCTGCTTCTCTGCCTACTTGTGATCTTTGTCTGTCAAATGAATAAATAAAATCTTAAAAAAAAAAAAAAAGAAGCTACTACAGAACACGTTCCACAAAGCAGGGAAAAACCCAAGCAGAAGAGGGGATCCAGGGAAGGAGAGAAGCGAAGGTATGTCCAGGGTAACGAAAAGGAAGCAGAGGCCACAAGGCAGGATGACAGGGCTCCAGAGGAATGTTAACATTCTGGGGCTGATGCAGTGCAAACTGGTACTGAGGAAGTCTTTTTGCATTTGTTAGTGCTGCTGAAGACTTGGAATAAATGAAAATTAAGGATGAAATTTAATGAAAATGAATAAATGAAAATTAAGGATGTGGAAAAATAAAGCAGTGGTGAATTCCATGCCAGAGAATGGGCGGGGATGGTGCTAGAAGAGGGCTAAGTTTCTTACCTACCGTACAGGAAGTCAATGAACTGGTTTGTTTTGTTTTTAAGATTTATTTATTTGACAGAGAGAGAGTGAGAAAGGGAACATAAGCAGGGGGAGTGGGAGAAGGAGAAACAGGCTTCCTGCCAAGCAGGGTGCCTGATTCGGGGCTCGGTCCCAGGACACTGAGATCACAACCTGAGCCAAAGGCAGATGCTTCATGACCCAGGCGCCCCAATGGACTGTTTCTAATAGCAGCATAGGCACTTGATCTAGAACACAGGGGTAGATTCCAGGGAAAATGGCCAGCCTCCTCTGGGGAGAGGGCACTGTGGACTGGGGACTGCTGATTCGGTCACAAGCTTCACACCCACTAGAGGACTCCCAACGAAAAACGAAACACCCACACCACTTAAACTGCTTGCTTCAAATCACACAAGAAATCCACCTCACACATCACAATTAAATACTAGTGTTTAGTAACACACAGGTGTGTTCAATGGAACTTTCTTTGTCACCCGAATTACTCTCTCTCTCTATAGCGTAGAACACTCACCCTGGACCCACCTAATAGTACCCTACAACACAGATTTGTGGTGTGTGCTGATGATTCAGAAAAGAGTTAAAAGTTCTAAAAGAAAGTTCTTCCAAAGTTTTAATAATGCATAATTACTAGAATTACCTCCACAAGCCTGGGGAATGTACCCTTTACTTGTATTTTGCCCTTGTAGATCTATACTAGTTAAACACGGCCAGAAGTTGACAAATACTTTACAGACACAGGGAGGCATTTACAAAAGGTTATTATAACTATACATTTGGACCACTTATATTTAGGCATTTAAAGGATTCTCAAAGAATCAAGAGATCATTTGGTGTAAGCCATACAAAATTTAAGTTATGAAAAATTCTGACACAAAATAGAAAAAATTTAAAAACCATTTTAAAAATCTTATGGCCTTGGGCAACTTTGTTTCTCTTTCATTAAAAAGGGAATTTCAAATCAAGTTTCTTGGCCTTAAGCCTAGTGAGCCAAATAAACAATTTCCCTTTAATAAATGATGAGATGCATGCATTATTTTAAAAACTATTTCCAAAGGTACTGGTGAAGACTAAGTATCAACGGGTACTTACATTGACTAATCCAAAATAGTGCTCATTGACTGGAAACTGTTCTGGACCAATCTCTTTCTCTAATGCCGAGGCATTGGCGCCCTTTAAAAAAACAAAAACAAAAGCAGAGATCTTAGTATCTGTAGTATTAAGTTTTCACAGTTATAGAGGCATTACAGAGAAATCCTTTAAAAACGATGTTCCCTTTGACTCCCTAACATTACCGGAAAATAAAGGATGATAGTGCAGAGTAAAGGATTTTAATAATATGACTAAAAACTAGTTCGCAAGAACTTCCTCAGGAAACCAAAGCATGGATCAAGAAATTCTATTTAGGGGCACCTGGGTGGCTCAGTGGTTTCGGCTGCTGCCTTCGGCTCAGGTCATGATCTCAGGGTCTTGGGATCAAGCCCCGAATCGGGCTCCCTGCTCCGCGGGAAGCCTGCTTCCCTCTCTCTCTCTCTCTCTGCCTGCCTCTCTGCCTACTTGTGATCTCTGTCTGTCAAATAAATAAATAAAATCTTTTAAAAAAAAAAAGAACTACATACACTGAAAAATGTCAATATTCTGTATAATACTGTAATGATGACTAGGTCATTATACGTTTCTTTAGGCTGTATACAAAAAGTAAACAGTATCATAAACTTGGACTTGAGGTGATCACGATATTTCAGTGCAGTTCATCAGTTATGTCAAAAAGTACCAGTCTGGCGGGGGACGCTGATAATGATGGAGGCTACGCACACGTGGAGCAGAGCTTTACGGAAAATCCCTGTAATACCCGCCAAGAAGAGAAAGTCTTAATAAGATAATTAGTCGGAAAAGAGAAAAAACTCAACGGCTAGGCCTAAGAATATCCAGGTTAATAGTAATTAATATTTTTTCTTTTTCTTAAATGAAGCCCGAAGTGGGGCTTGAACTCATGACCCTGAGATCAAGACCTGAACTGAGACTTAAGAGTTGGACACCTAACTGACAAAGCCACCCAGGCTCCCTGGGTAGTATTTTTTAGTCAATATTCCTGCCAATATAATGCTAGAAATTCAAACTAACATTAAAAACAGGAAATGTTGTTTTACAGAAAATATTTCATGGAAGAATGGGTTGGATCAGTTGGGGAGCTGCTGCAGCAAGACCATGGTACACTATTATGGCACTGACCTAGGAAAGGTACAGACTTGGGTCTCTCTGGTCCCGGCCTTCTGAATAACTAGCTGAAACAACTTGAGGCAAAATGCTTCTCTCTCTGGACCTTGGTTATCTCATAAGCAAGACCTCAAAATCTACAGTACCTCCCATCCCCATGTGTCTAGCAATGTGTCAAATAAATAAATAAAATCTTAAAAAAAAAGAAGTTTTGATATATACCGTGCTACCAAAGATTTAAAAGGGTAAGAAAGAATCGTGAAGTCATGATCCAGCTGAGGAGTATACAATGAATAAAAACTGGTTTTTCATGAAACCAGATAGAAAATGATTGCAAATAAATTTAAAGTTACAGAGGGGAAAACAAATGTCAAATATGTTAGTATGCAGTATGTACTATAGGCTATCAGGACAGGAATGACTCTGGGAGCTGCAGAATAGGGAAAGGCTTCATAAACAGATGTAACTAAAAGAGCCAAGCCTTGAATTTTCCTTCAGAGGGACTTCGATTCTAGCTTTACAGGCTGGTGAAACAAAAGCCCAGAGAATATGAGTAGAGCCTTAACCATTCCAAATGCTGGCTGTGCCATGGACTCAGTAATGGCCTGTAAGCAGGAGGCCTGCCTTCCTGGCCTAGTAGGAGCTAAGCTTCCTGCCTTGCTTTTCTCATCAGCAAGGTAAGAGAGACCGGATTTATGGCATCTACTGTGAATCTAACATGTTATAATTCTAAGACAGCAGCAAAATGGATTCACAATCATGGTGTGAACTTAAGGCAAAACAGTTCACACCCTTGTGCTCCAATTTCCAAATGTGGAAAACAGGGCAGATGAAAAAACCCATACTTATTATGGCCTTTTCTAAAAAATGTATAGAATATTCAGAACAATGCCTGGCACAGTAGGCATTAAACCAATAGTTTCTTTACTCCTTCTTAGTCCCAACTTCAGATCAACCCCCCAAGAGACTGACATTGCCAAAATAACTGAGAAAGTATCTGGACACTCCACACTGGTGCACCATCATTCTAAGAATCTTGGTCTAGGACCTCTACAGTGGCCTCCTCTGGTTTTAACTCGGCCATCAAAGAGAAAACATGCTCCACAGAAAGTACATGGGCTTCTAAAGATTGGGCCAGGCCTAAGAGTGGCAAGGCCCCCTCAAAGCATGTCACAGAGGGTGGCAAGTACTGTCTGAGAATCCGAGATCAGCACAAAGCAAAGCCAACCCTGGCAAGACATCACATGGTATAAATGGTGCACACAGAGAGGGTGGGATGGTCTCCAACACGAATGGAGAACTCAAAACACCTTCGTATCTCCAAACTACTATACAACCAATTATCAACCTCTGGAAATCAATCACACTCCCGACGGGCTCTGGCCTCTGTTACCATCACAGGTCTTCTGAAAGCCCTCTTTGTAAGTTCCATGGAGAAGGAGAAGCCATATAAACTTTTTACCCAATGGTGCATATGTGCATGTTCACGTGTACCTCCAACTTCCCTCTATCTTACACAGCACCCCAAAAATCTTCAACCCAGCAGGGAAGACTTCTGGCAAGTTTTCAAAGTTTTCAAGAATATAGTTCTTTTCAGAAGAAATTAAAGCAGCTTACTCCCTTCGTCAGCAGCCGCCTTAGGGGCATATACATGACATGTAAGTTACACAGGTAACATTCTCCATCCAAGCAACTATGAAAAATTCAATTCTATGATTAATCACTGGCCAAATGACTGCAAATTTCAATTTACTCAGACCTGCACTTATATAATCATTTCCACCTAACAATAATATATACACAAACACACCATGTAAGAGACAGAAGCTAAGCAAGTTACATATCTGAATCATTATAATTCAATGATAAATGACCAAACCAAAAACATCAGACAGGTAATTTTCACCTCCAGAAGTTCACATATCCATTAGAACCTCAATATTCCTATTAGATGTTAAAAGCTATGATCTCTGTATTACTTGATCTAACATCTTCAGTGAAATGATTAGCTATATATTTCACAAATAAATGTGTTATTTGTAGAGAATATTGATATGTAGAGAATAAAATAAGATTCAGATTCACTTTTAAATCAGTCAAAGAATGAGAAAGTAATAACACTGACTTGGTGCCAAAAACAACAACAACAAAAATCCACGTCTTTAATCTCTTAAGTGTTCACAAGACAATGAGTTACTGAAAACGCTCTCCTTAATTCACCTCTGTCAGAAAGTTATGATGGTGACACTGGGATTAGCACAAATTACTCTGCCAAGCCTCCAGTCAGCTTAACAAGAACATCAAAAAGAAAGTTCTCCAATATGACCAAGCTTCATATAATGGCATGCTTAATTTGAGTGAGTACACTGAATTTTACAAATCCTATTTATATCAAAGCCAAAAACCATTCCTGAGAAAATTATACAACACTCTCACGTACAGATACACATTTAAAACAGAACCATACCTGAACTCCCTTAATGCTACCTTACTTATGACAAAAAAGGTTAAGATTTGGTTTTTACAGCCTCTCTGTGGAGATTCACCTACTCTGATCAAACAAATAACAAGAAATGTGACATTACTTTAAGCTCTACAATATTCTTTTTATCATTTTTCTATTCTATTTTACCAAATAATAGAACAGAATATTTTGCTCTATAAAAAATAAGGAACCCTGAACTGGTACTAGGCCAAGTTTGGACACGTGACTAGGATAACTGGTTGTATGATAACGCTCAATCAGAAAACACATGTTCAGTTCCTTTCCACTTACAAAAACGTGAACACTTCCATTTTTACAAATAATGACCTATTTGTAAAGCCTGTCACATTTCTGTGACAAAAATCACTATATAGAGACAAGGTATTATTAAATTGAAGGGAAATAAAAATTATTTCCTGAGTTACTGTTACTACAACAGAGTTCATACTCCAGATTCTAGGCTAAATGTACTCCTGCTCACCCTAATATAAAGTTAAAATGTCATCAAACTTAAATAGTTTTGTCAAACACAGACAGGAACTGACTGCAGCTGCCACCACGGCATGTCCAAAATATAACCACGGGTGGAGTGACGTCACAGAAAATTGAAGCTCCAGGGATCAATACCTCCACAAAATCATGGAAACCCATGAGAATCAACTATTTCAGAGCATTTACACCACCCAGGGGTGTGGCTGCTGAAGACAGAGGATACTCAACCCAGGTCAGAGAGTAGAGTGCATGAACCAGCAAACAGCCCCTGTCCCTCTGACTCACAGCCCAGGCAGGCATAGGGCCCATGTGCCTTGAGTGCTGGCTGATGCCAGGGTGGGCAATGGGGACCTTGCCCTGCTAACATTAGGGTTATGTATCTTATCATACTGGAGGCAGCCTAGGGAAACAACAGAGACACCTGCGTTTGTTTCCACCCTCCTGGGCTGCATGAACTTCCCTTTCTGGATTTTTTGGGTGGTGGGAGGGAAGACCTAGACATTTAAGTAAATCTCTGCCAGGTCACAAGCTGACCAAATATAACGTAAAAGAAACTGCAGTAACCACACAAAGCAAAGAACACAGGTTTTGCAAAGTCATTTTGGAAAAGTCACCACACAAAGAGATGACAGCAACCCTCAAAAGCAATCACTGAGAAAGGGGAGAATCTGATTCCCAAGTCTCCACACCATAATATTCAAATGGTCCAGTTCTCAACAAAAAGGTATAAAACAGGATGCCTGGGTGGCTCAGTCATTAAGCATCCGCCTTTGGCCCTGGGATCCAGTCCCACATCAGGCTCTCTGCTCCGAGGGAAGCCTGCTTTCCCCTCTCCCACTCCCTTCTGTGTTCCCTCTCTCACTGTGTCTCTCTCAGCCAAATAAATAAATAAAAATCTGTTTTAAAAAGTTACAAAGCATACAAAGAAACAGGAAACCATAGCACTTTGAGAGGAGAAAAAGAATTTGATAAAAGCTATCCCTGAGGAATGCTAGATGTTAAGAATTACTAAGGTATTAAATTAAGGTCTTAAATGTGCCCAAAGAACTAATAAAGGATATCAAGAGAATGCTGTATGAATAAGAAATTAAAATTAACCAGGCTGAAGAGTCAATGAAAAGAGAATACAGAAAAATCAACGGAGGGCCCCATGTGACACCATCAAACATATCAACATGTACATCAGGAGAATCCCCAAAGACAACAGGGATGGGAGATAAGAAGCATTGTGTATGTATCATAGTAACCTTATACCTGTAGAGGCCTAGACATTGATCTTAGTAGACAATGACTTATATCAGGCATTACAGAACATACAAAATCATTCCTAAAGGAAATTCCTAAAGGAAAACATATGAATGACGTCTCACCAAAGAAAAATGTCAATAAAGAAATACAAGTTATAGTAAAGAACCTAATAGAAATCCTGGAATTTAAAAGTATAACAAATGAAATGAATTCACAACACATTTGAACAGGCAGAAGACATGAACTCGAAGATATGTCAATAGAGATTAACCAGTCTCAGGAACAAAAAGAAAAACAATGAGGATTAAAAAAAAAAGGTTACACTCTTCAAGGACCTCTGAGATACTAACAAGAGTATTAATATATGGAGAATTGGAACCCCACAAAAATGGCATATGTCATTTTTGAGAGAAAAGAGGGCAGAAAGAATATCTGAAGACATAACCAAAATCTTGCTGAATTTGATGAATCTTGAAAGCAGCAAGAGAAAAATACCTCATATCACATACATCTGAACCTCAGTAAGACTGACAACTGATTTCTCTTCAGAAACCATGGATGCAAGGAGGCTGTGGTAAACACAAAGTGCTAAACAAACACTGTCCAAGAAGCCTATAACCAGAAAAAACATCCTTCAAAAACAGGAGAAATGAAGACATTCCCAGACAAAAAGTTTGTTGCTATCAGACCTGCCATACAATAAAACACCAAAGGAAGTCTTTCAGGCTGCTATGGAAGGTACTTAGTACCTCATATCCACATGAAGAAACGAGCGCTGGTAAGGGTAACTACACAAACATAAAAGCATACAAGTAGTTTTGGGGAGCGTCTGGGTGGCTCAGTGTTAAACGGCTGCCTTCGGGCTCAGGTCATGATCTCAGAGTCCCAAATCCAGCCCCACATGGGGCTGCTCAGCGGGAAGCCTGCTTCTCCCTCTCCCATTCCCCCTGCTTGTGTTCCCTCTCTCACTGTCTCTGTCAAATAAATAAATAAAATCCTGGGGGAAAAAAAGTAGTTTTGGTTTCATGACTACTTTTTTATTTTATCTGATTTAAAAGACAACTGCAAAAGGAAATAATTATATTGTTTTGATGGGTATATAATGCATAAAGATGTAATTTGTATATCATCAACAGCACAAAATATGGGGAAGAAACAAGCTATCTATGAGCTAAGTTTCTGTACTCTAGTGATATTTTGTATTAATCTAAACTAGACTGTTATAAATTAAGATGTTAATTATAATCCCCAGGACTACCACTAAGAAAACAATTTTAAAAAATATGTAAACAGAAATGATGAAGGAATTAAAAGGGAATACTAGAAAATACATAAAAATACAAAAGAAGGAAAAGAAGGAAGTAATGGAAGAACAGAGAAACAAACAAAAAAAAAAAGACAGAATAGCAAAATGGCAGACAAAAATCCTGCCTGATTAGTAATATAAATAAATACAATAAATGTATAAATATAAATAATATAATAAATATATTTAGATATAAATTAAATACTCCACTGAAAAGTTAATGATTGGCAGAATGGATAAAAAAATAAAAGATCCAACTGTGTGTCTACAAGAGACACACACATATTGGAGACACACACATAGACACATATAGGTCAAAATTAAAAGAAGAAAAAAAGGTATACCATGCAAATAATAACCTAAAGACAGCTGAGTAGGTATACTAATTTTAGGCAAAACAGACTTTGAAGCAAAAAATTGTTTCTAGGGGTGCCTGGATGGCTCAGTGGGTTAAGCCTCTGCCTTTGGCTCAGGTCATGATATCAGGGTCCTGGGATTGAGCCCTGCATCAGGCTCTCTGCTCAGCAGGGAGCCTGCTTTCCCCTCTCTTGCTCTGCCTGTGTCCCTGCCTACTTGTGATGTCTCTGTCTGCCAAATAAACAAACCAAAAATATCTTAAAAAAAAAAAAAACTGTTTCTACCAACCAACATTTTACAGTGATGAAAATGTTCAATCTATCAAGAAGCTGTAACAATTATAAATGTAACTAACAAAAGACATGCAAAGTCCATAAAGGAAAAAATGAAAGAATTAAAGGAGAAATAGAAAATTCAACAATAATAGTTTAGGACTTCAATGCCACACTTGCAATAATGGATTGAACCCTTATGGCCAGATAAGAACAGGGAAAGAAAGACTTTAAGAACACAATGAATCAACCAGACCCAACGGGACATCTATAGAACACTCCGCCCATCAAGAGCATAAAACATATTCTTCCTCAGTAAACATGGAGCATTTTCCAGGGTAGACCATGTGCTAGATCATAAAAAAAAAAGAAAGCCTTAATTAAATTTAAAGGACTGAATTACACATAGCATGTTCTCTAATCACGATTAAATAAAAATGGATCAAAGACCATAAACGTCTTAGAAGAAAACATGTATAAATCTTTGTGACCTTGGATTAGGCATTGATTTCTTGGCCATGACACCAAAAGCATAAGCAAACAAAGAAAACACAGAGAAACTGGACTTCATAAGATTAAACCCATCTGTCCTTCAAAAAGCATAGGAAAGTGAAAGGATAATCAACAGAACAAAAGAAAATTTGCAAATGATATACTTAATAAGGTCCTAGTATCCAAATATATACAGGATGCTTACAACTTACAAAAAAAAAAAAAAAAAGGCCCATTATGAAAATTGACTACTGATGGTGAGCATTTATTTACATATTTATTGGCCATTTAAATAATCTTCCTTGGAGAAATATTTATTCAATTTTTTCACCCATTTAAAATTGTAGATTACTTGCTTTTTCACGGAGTTGTAAAAATTCTTTATATATTTTGGATACTCATACTCTCAAATGATTTGCAAATCTATCTATATATATATATATATCTGCTTTTTACATTCTACATAAGAAAAGAATGCTGGCAAGAATGTTTGAACACAAACACGAACCAAAGGCAGATGCTTAACCAACTGAGCCACCCAGGCGCCCCTGAAATTCTATGAGTTGATAAGGAACTTCTCAATTTCTTTCAAATGAGTGAGACTGTGTGCAGAGATGGCACAGTCAGAATAATCATATTCTGTGACTCATGGTATCACTCGGTTGCCTGTCTGGGTTGGTTTGAAAACATGGCTGCAAATGCTTGGCCTCCTTCCATCACAAAGTGAAGCCCAGGTCCCCTGTCCCATTGAATCTGAGTGGACTGCTTCAAACAGAGTGACAGCACAAGGGGTAATATGTGCCTTCAAGATTAGTTCATACAAAGCCCTCTAGCTTCTGCCACACTGAATGCCACATAAAAACTTGAAATACCCCGAGGGTGCCATGCTGGAAAGGCCACCTGCAGGCTTTCCTAGCTGAGCCAGCACCTCTGGTTTTCTCCATCTCCACCAGGGTGCCAGAAGTGTGAATGAAGAAACCATCTTGGAAGTAGATTCTCTAGTTCCAAATGTTTTGGTCCTTGGCTTTCAGTTCTTCCCCGCTGTGGTCCAGATTACACATAACAGGGACAAGTCATCCCTGCTGTGCCCTGTCTGAATTCCTGACTCACAGAATGCATGAGCAGAATCAAATGCTTGTTTTGTGTCACTACATTTGGGGTGGCTAGTTTCTCAGCAACCGATACTAGAACATAGATTAACCATTTAAATGAAGAAACGTTAGCTGAATGTCAGTTTTTAGCAAAGGGATTCAAAGACTAGTAAAGACAATTCACAAGCCAGCATTAGATTCTAATTTGCACTCCACTTGCAGAGACTACTTAACATCAACATTTTTACTGAAAACTAGAGAAAAGTCAGGCTGTTCCACCCATGTCTACTCCAATGAGATAGAAAAATTACACTTTGTAATTTGCCTTTTTATTTTTCATAGTCAATAACCATTCTTGGCTGTTTATATCAAGCCAGTCACTCACCTTTTCAAATCATTCACCTTTTTCAGTGTATCATTCACTATATAGGCCTGAGATGCTTTGGAAATGACTAAACGAGTAGCTCAAATATTAACAAGCTTGCTTGGAAAATGCAACTTGCAACTGGACATGAATGCTTAGCCTTTACCAACCTACAAATGAAAGGACAGTGTACTGTTCCCAAGTTTTTACATCACCAACATAAACTGCTTGATCCAAAATACTAGTGATACATCAATTACACATTAAATTCTTGTAGGCATATTAGTTAAGTGAATATTCCTAAAAATTCATGCAACGTTTACCTCACTGCTCTCAAAATAATTGGTAACTGAACTGAGAATTTGTTCAGTTCTTCTAACATCCTCTAACTGATATTCATAAAAGGGTCAAAGAAAACTATTCCCTAGAAGGAATAGCCCAACTGAGAGAAATAAGGCAAGCCTAAGATATTCCTCAACCTCAGTAAGCAGAACCCACCCAGAATACCACATTCAAAAGTCTGGTGTCGATTTGTACAAGGTCTCTGCTGTCATGCTCAGATCCTACACCTGCTGGTTACCGAGGACACAAGGAAACCTAAGGCCATAAGCACTTTCACAAGTCTCTGTATCTACCCTACACTTTTTCTTAGCTCTTACTAGATAATACAGCTTAGATTTAAACAATTTTTCTATAAATCTTCATGTTTCTGACACGATAAAAACATCTTGTTCTTTCTCATATATCTTAACTATTTCTAATGAGTATCCTCATTTTATAACACTGATATTTAGGAATAGAAGGACCACATATACACATGTCTACAGGAAACTTACTACCACGTAGTAGTAAGGAACATGATTGGACCTGTGGTCAAGTCAGCACAGTGTATCAGAATTGTAAATAAGAGTATTAGAAGTTTAGGCCTAACTATACCATTAACTAGCTCTAAATCTTTGTGATTCAGTTTCCTGATTTGTAAAGGGAGGGGATGAAGTTAGATAATCTCCATCAATTCTATGATAGCCCATATATTGTACTGTGACTTTTTCACAGTGATCCTAGCTTTCTATTGCACAAGTGGCTGAACTCTGAAATCCAGAAATCAATACATTTATTTCTGTCATATTATGGGATTCTTCATACATAAGACATAGAGATATATTTTGACCTTTCCTAAGGGTATAAATAATTCTAAAATCCAAGTCTTTCACTAATGTCAAATTATAAAACTCACTAATTGGCTCAATAAATTACCTAAGCTTTTAATAAAAAGCTTTATTAGAATAAAAATCCCCATTGAATACTTTAAATTTTCCAACCCCTAGCTCTTATTCAGTCTAGTCCTTGAACACAGATTCTTTATAAGATCCTAGCAAATAAAATAATGTAGCCTCATTTCCATGTTGCAACTAAATTACTGTTTCTGCTGTCTGCATAATATCCCATGGAGTTGATGTACTATGGTAGTTTTAAGCCTTCCCTATGGTTAATTAGATCAACACTGATTTATTGAACTATGCACAATGCTGCAGTGAACACATCTTTATACATAATTTTTCCTTCATTTGGATTATTTCCTTAGGATAATAAGCTACATCAAAGGATACTCACATTCACTTTTTGAAACAAACTGCTAAACTGCCTTGGAAAAAAGTCTATCACTACACCCTGCTGCCCACATGAATGTAATCGCTTCATGTTATACCAGCAAAAATATTAGTAGGGACTTCTTCACTGTAGTTTCTGTATCTATGTTTTTGATAAATTGTCATGTTAAAATGTTCTTCCACAGAACTTATTTGCGTGTCTCTTGTATCTGATTTGTCCATTTACTTACTGATGTCTTGGTACTCTTCAGGAAGTTTTGGTTTGACCAACCTTTTTATAAACCCTAGACTTTACTTCTCTTCACTTTATATTTTGTGCTTACCTGTTTTTAAGATGTGCCTCCAGATCACAGCGTTGCATGACATCTTGGCACACTGAAGAAAATGGACATAACACTAATAATTTGTCCAGAAGCTTATGAACTAGAATACTGGACTTCTTACACAGCTTAAAGTGGAGTCTTTTCCGGTCCAATGGACAAAAGTCCTTCTCCAGTAAGAAGTTTTTGAGGCACTTGCAGCAGAACGTGTGTCCACAGGGGGTGTCTAGTGGCTGCAACAGAGGCTGAAGGCAAATATGGCAGACCAGGTCGTCATCTACTTCATTCTGGTAATTGTATAAATGGTTCTCTCTTGTCCAGTGCTGCTGGCCACATTCAAAACACAGAGGATTGAAGGAGGAGGAGGAGGTCTGCTCCACAGACACCATCTCATCACTTGTTGTTCCCATTTTGAATCAACCAAAGCAGTTTCTGTATCTTCACATGTTAGACTTTCACTTCACGTATGGTTTCCTTTGATGAGCAATGATGTATCTGACTAAAATCAAGGTTTTTCTAGATAAACAAAACAAACCACAACTGTAATTAGCATCAGTCAAAAGGGGCTAAAAGTCATCGATATCATATCACTTAGTTAACTTCTTTTTAGGTTAAAAAATAAAATTCAGATCAGGTGATAAATTGGTCATAAAACCCTAATAAATTAACTAATCTGCTAGCTGGTTAAGCTTACAAAGCTTAACTTGCTACAAACCTGCTATAACTTGGCTACAACATTGCCAAGTTCTTGGTGAAAGAAGAACTTGTGATTAAAAGCAAAGATGCTGCATATTGTGTGACATAAGAGAATCAATCCATTTTACAAACTGAAATCCACCAACACTTCGCTGCTCAACGGTAGTTTTTAAAGCCAATTAATCTACATAGCATGCTAATAATGCAAATTGAGGTATATTATGCAATACATTTGCATCTGTCATCCCAGTCATGGTTCTTTGCTTCTCATTTTATGCATTTACATTGCCATACCAAAGGCTGTGTCTTTGAAATGTTGTCTCAAGGATAATTCAGTGTCTATTTTAAAAAATGACCTTTGCCCTGTACTATGTTTGGAAAAATGACTTCAAAATATGTATGATTTAAATATTCTCTATGTAGCCCAGATTATAGAAAGATAAACTACACAGCATATATAGATAACATCTGTGCAAACTCCGTAAAGTGCAGTACTACTTTATAGCATTAGGGAAAAAGCCCACTGTCACTCAATTAAATTGGTAGAATGAGTTATAAATTATAATTCCACCTCGTATTATTCAACACTTTGATCTGTTCTTGCTTACTCAAAACGGCAGTTTGTGTGTGCGTGTGTGTCTGTCTCCTGTCCAACTACAGAAGGCTCTCAAAGCCACAAACCCCCACCCCCAGGTCATGCACCTCTAGCAAGGAATGCTGCCCTCAGGTTCCCCAGCAGCACCAGGGCTTAAAAATCAACTCCAGAGGCAGCAGCTGTCTATAGTCACCCTTCAGTAAATATTTACAGTCTCTAGTATGACTCCACATTGACAGGAGAGGTAGGGAGAGGACAATTAAGAAAACCCAATATTTAAAATTCAGCGTACTCCAAGAAAGCCCTGCACAGGAGGCTGTTATGTGAATACAGAGAAAGATGAGGAGAACTGGTCATCTAACTCAAGTTTGGCTTTATAGTCGGAAATACTTTCAAAAGGGGAAAAGTGCGCACTGCTGTGTTGTGTGACAGGGCGTCGGCCAGATGGAACCAGACAAGGGCCCCTCTGTGGAGCCTCAAGGGCTTCAGAGCACCTGGCACGCTTCCCTAGTATGCAGCAGGTCAAAATATCCGAGGCACAACACCTTCAGGCTGCGGGAATCATCAAACCTGGGCCTCCCAGCCACAAGAGCGGAAGGAGCAGACACCAAGTCAATGCTCCCAACGGATGTTTCAATGAGAAAATTCTCTTCCCATCAGACATCCATATTTATCACTTTGTTTATCCAGAGTATTTATTAGAAAAACAATATTAACATTTTAACAAAGTTAACAAGAGGTGCCATGACTTATGAGCCGGTAGCCAGGATTCAAATGGGATGGCTGACCTTCGAGACACTGTTTTGAAAAATGACTTAATAAAATAACAAGAGCAGCCTGTGATCTAAACTCCTATTGTACCAACATTAAGAGAGCAACTGTAACTCACAAGCCTTGTTCTATACCCTCTGGGCATCATAACTTTTCAAACTTCGGTGCAAGGCATGTGAGATTAAGGAGAGAAACAGCATTTATCCCAGACAAAATATTTTAACACAGAATGTCTGCAGACTTTAATTCCAGTCAGAAAACTCACATATCCTTTGCTCTTCTTTCTTTGTGATAGTGTTTATTCTAATTTTTCTTTTCCTCAAGAAAATATACTGCAATTCAAGCCTCCCACATAATGACTAAGAAAGCATTTCTCTTGACTATTATGTTTTAGCTATTTTTTAAATCTCTAAATAACTTTGAGTTCTTTATCAGACAATCTTTTCATGAGGAAAAATAACATGTTCCCAGTTAAAATACCAAATAACAACTGCATTATCTCCCACCCCCGAGATACCTCTGTTACCATGAAACAAACATTAAGTGAAAAATCACCCTGCATAGCTCACTAGCATGTGCTCGTGCGTACTGACTGAAAAACTGCCAGGCTGTGCAGCACAAATACCAAAGAACACATACTCTGGAGGAAGTCTGGGAGGGTTCGAACCTTCGCTCTGCCACTTAACGAGCTCTGTGACCTTTCTAAATGTCTCTGTTTCCTCCTCATGTGTAAAATGTAAAATGGGGGTAACCATGGTGCTTATTTCAAAGGGTTGACATAAAGAAAAAATGAACATATAAAATAATAAATGAGTGTATAAAATAGTGTCTAGCACATCGTATGTGTTGTGTAAGTATTAGCTATTATTATCATTATTAAAGATAAACAGAAGTGGGGCGCCTGGGTGGCTCAGTGGTTTAAGCCGCTGCCTTCGGCTCAGGTCATGATCCCAGGGTGCTGGGATCGAGTCCCGCATCGGGCTCTCTGCTCAGCGGGGAGCCTGCTTCCCTCTGTCTCTCTCTGTCTGCCTCTCCATCTACTTGTGATTTCTCTCTGTCAAATAAATAAATAAATAAATAAATAAATAAAACCTTTAAAGATAAACAGAAGTTCAGACAGATGAATGATTTGTGAAATGCCAAACAATGTATAATTACTTGGTAAGAGATAAGGGTGATAAATCTAGTTCTTTCTTGCTTCAAAATATCCCAAGAGCAAATTAAGTAATTACAAGAGGCGAGGTATTTCATCGTGAAACATATGATACGTAAAATATTATTTAATCATAAAACAACTTATAGTCAGGCTTAGTAAAATTACATTAAGGATATGTATACTATTTTTAATGTAAATTAAATACTATTAACTACTCAAATATTAGCGATACTAGCTGTAGTATGCTTAATAATTGAAAAGGGCAGTTAGATGAGTCAGTCTTTATACTATATAATTTACAAATGGCCCACACTTCTAATACCAAATTTCAGAGTTAAAGGAGGAATGAAAAAGATATTACTGTGTATATTAACTTCTGATAGAAAAGGAGTTAATATAAGTTAATTACTGATTTTAAAAAAATATTTTCCCCCAAACACTATTATCTTCTAACTACCAACTGCCCAGGCAATTGCCTTTCTTTTTTGGCAGGGGTTGGTGGTGGGGGAGACTAAGTATGTTTATCATTTAAAAATTATTCACTTAAAAACTTTTAAGCCATATATTATACTAACTTATATCAGTAAATTATAAATCATTGGCCAACTGGTCAAATAAAAAGTAGTTACATTAGACTTAATATATGTGTTCTTTTTTTTTTAATATAATTTTTTATTTTTTATAAACATATATTTTTATCCCCAGGGGTACAGGTCTGTGAATCACCAGGTTTACACACTTCAAAGCACTCACCAAAACACATACCCTCCCCAATGTCCATAATACCACCCCCTTCTCCCAAACCCCCTCCCCCCAGAAACCCTCAGTTTGTTTTGTGAGATTAAGAGTCACTTATGGTTTGTCTCCCTCCCAATACCATCTTCTTTCATTTATTCTTCTCGTACCCACTTAAGCCCCCATGTTGCATCACCACTTCCTCATATCAGGGAGATCATATGATAGTTGTCTTTCTCCGCTTGACTTATTTCGCTAAGCATGATACGCTCTAGTTCCATCCATGTTGTCGCAAATGGCAAGATTTCATTTCTTTTGATGGCTGCATAGTATTCCATTGTGTATATATACCACATCTTCTTGATCCATTCATCTGTTGATGGACATCTAGGTTCTTTCCATAGTTTGGCTATTGTGGACATTGCTGCTATAAACATTTGAGTACACGTGCCCCTTTGGATCACTACGTTTGTATCTTTAGGGTAAATGCCCAATAGTGCAATTGCTGGGTCATAGGGCAGTTCTATTTTCAACATTTTGAGGAACCTCCATGCTGTTTTCCAGAGAGGTTGCACCAGCTTGCATTCCCACCAACAGTGTAGGAGGGTTCCCCTTTCTCCGCATCCTCGCCAGCATCTGTCATTTCCTGACTTGTTGATTTTAGCCATTCTGACTGGTGTGAGGTGATATTGCATTGTGGTTTTGATTTGTATTTCCCTGATGCCGAGTGATATGGAGCACTTTTTCATGTGTCTGTTGGCCATCTGGATGTCTTCTTTGCAGAAATGTCTGCTCATGTCCTCTGCCCATTTCTTGATTGGATTATTTGTTCTTTGGGTGTTGAGTTTGCTAAGTTCTTTATAGATTCTGGACACTAGTCCTTTATCTGATATGTCGTTTGCAAATATCTTCTCCCATTCTGTCAGTTGTCTTTTGATTTTGTGAACTGTTTCCTTTGCTGTGCAAAAGCTTTTGATCTTGATGAAATCCCAATAGTTCATTTTTGCCCTTGCATCCCTTGCCTTTGCGTTGTTCCTAGGAAGATGTTGCTGCGGCTGAGGTCAAAGAGGTTGCTGCCTGTGTTCTCCTCAAGGATTTTGATGGATTCCTTTCGCACATTGAGGTCTTTCATCCATTTTGAGTCTATTTTCGTGTGTGGTGTAAGGAAATGGTCCAATTTCATTTTTCTGCATGTGGCTGTCCAATTTTCCCAGCACCATTTATTGAAGAGACTGTCTTTTTTCCATTGGACATTCTTTCCTGCTTTGTCGAAGATTAGTTGACCATAGAGTTGAGAGTCTATTTCTGGGCTCTCTATTCTGTTCCATTGATCTATGGGTCTGTTTTTGTGCCAGTACCATGCTGTCTTGATGATGACAGCTTTGTAATAGAGCTTGAAGTCCGGAATTGTGATGCCACCAACGTTGGCTTTCTTTTTCAATATCCCTTTAGCTATTCGAGGTCTTTTCTGGTTCCATATAAATTTTAGAATTATTTGTTCCATTTCTTTGAAAAAGATGGATGGTACTTTGATAGGAATTGCATTAAATGTGTAGATTGCTTTAGGTAGCATAGACATTTTCACAATATTTATTCTTCCAATCCAGGAGCATGGAACATTTTTCCATTTCTTTGTGTCTTCCTCAATTTCTTTCATGAGTACTTTATAGTTTTCTGAGTATAGATTCTGTGTCTCTTTGGTTAGGTTTATTCCTAGGTATCTTATGGTTTTGGGTGCAATTGTAAATGGGATTGACTCCTTAATTTCCCTTTCTTCTGTCTTGCTGTTGGTGTAGAGAAATGCAACTGATTTCTGTGCATTGATTTTATATCCTGACACTTTACTGAATTCCTGTATAAGTTCTAGCAGTTTTGGAGTGGAGTCTTTTGGGTTTTCCACATATAGTATCATATCATCTGCGAAGAGTGATAATTTGACTTCTTCTTTGCCGATTTGGATGCCTTTAATTTCCTTTTGTTGTCTGATTGCTGAGGCTAGGACCTCTAGTACTATGTTGAATAGCAGTGGTGATAATGGACATCCCTGCCGTGTTCCTGACCTTAGTGGAAAAGCTTTCAGTTTTTCTCCATTGAGAATGATATTTGCGGTGGGTTTTTCATAGATGGCTTTGATGATATTGAGGTATGTGCCCTCTATCCCTACACTTTGAAGAGTTTTGATCAGGAAGGGATGCTGTACTTTGGCAAATGCTTTTTCAGCATCTATTGAGAGTATCATATGGTTCTTGTTCTTTCTTTTATTGATGTGTTGTATCACATTGACTGATTTGCGGATGTTGAACCAACCTTGCAGCCCTGGAATAAATCCCACTTGGTCGTGGTGAATAATCTTTTTAATGTACTGTTGAATCCTATTGGCTAGTATTTTGTTGAGTATTTTCGCATCTGTGTTCATCAAGGATATTGGTCTATAGCTCTCTTTTTTGGTGGGATCCTTGTCTGGTTTGGGGATCAAGGTGATGCTGGCCTCATAAAATGAGTTTGGAAGTTTTCCTTCCATTTCTATTTTTTGGAACAGTTTTAGGAGAATAGGAATTAGTTCCTCTTTAAATGTTTGGTAGAATTCCCCCGGGAAGCTGTCTGGCCCTGGGCTTTTGTTTGTTTGGAGATTTTTAATGACTGTTTCAATCTCCTTACTGGTTATGGGTCTGTTCAGGCTTTCTATTTCTTCCTGGTTCAGTTGTGGTAGTTTATATGTTTCTAGGAATGCATCCATTTCTTCCAGATTGTCAAATTTATTGCCGTAGAGTTGCTCATAGTATGTTCTTATAATAGTTTGTATTTCTTTGGTGTTAGTTGTGATCTCTCCTCTTTCATTCATGATTTTATTTATTTGGGTCCTTTCTCTTTTCTTTTTGATAAGTCTGGCAAGGGGTTTATCAATTTTATTAATTCTTTCAAAGAACCAGCTCCTACTTTCGTTGATTTGTTCTATTGTTTTTTTGGTTTCTATTTCATTGATTTCTGCTCTGATCTTTATGATTTCTCTTCTCCTGCTAGGCTTAGGGTTTCTTTCTTGTTCTTTCTCCAGCTCCTTTAGGTGTAGGGTTAGATTGTGTACCTGAGACCTTTCTTGTTTCTTGAGAAAGGCTTGTACCGCTATATATTTTCCTCTCAGGACTGCCTTTGTTGTGTCCCACAGATTTTGAACCTTTGTATTTTCATTATCATTTGTTTCCATGAATTTTTTCAATTCTTCTTTAATTTCCCGGTTGACCCATTCATTCTTTAGAAGGATACTGTTTAGTCTCCATGTATTTTGGTTCTTTTCAAACTTCCTTTTGTGGTTGAGTTCTAGCTTTAGAGCATTGTGGTCTGAAAATATGCAGGGAATGATCCCAATCTTTTGATACCGGTTGAGTCCTGATTTAGGACCCAGGATGTGATCTATTCTGGAGAATGTTCCATGTGCACTAGAGAAGAATGTGTATTCTGTTGCTTTGGGATGAAATGTTCTGAATATATCTGTGATGTCCATCTGGTCCAGTGTGTCGTTTAAGGCCTTTATTTCCTTGCTGATCTTTTGCTTGGATGATCTGTCCATTTCAGTGAGGGGAGTGTTAAAGTCCCCTACTATTATTGTATTATTGTTGATGTGTTTCTTTGATTTTGTTATTAATTGGTTTATATAGTTGGCTGCTCCCACGTTGGGGGCATAGATATTTAAAATTGTTAAATCTTCTTGTTGGACAGACCCTTTGAGTATGATATAGTGTCCCTCCTCATCTCTTATTATAGTCTTTGGCTTAAAATCTAATTGATCTGATATAAGGATTGCCACTCCTGCTTTCTTCTGATGTCCATTAGCATGGTAAATTCTTTTCCACCCCCTCACTTTAAATCTGGAGGTGTCTTCGGGCTTAAAATGAGTTTCTTGGAGGCAACATATAGATGGGTTTTGTTTTTTTATCCATTCTGATACCCTGTGTCTTTTGACAGGGGCATTTAGCCCATTAACATTCAGGGTAACTATTGAGAGATATGAATTTAGTGCCATTGTTTTGCCTGTAAGGTGACTGTTACTGTATATGGTCTCTGTTCCTTTCTGATCTACTACTTGTAGGCTCTCTCTTTGCTTAGAGGACCCCTTTCAAGATTTCCTGTAGAGCTGGTTTGGTGTTTGCAAATTCTTTCAGTTGTTGTTTGTCCTGAAAGCTTTTAATCTCTCCTTCTATTTTCAATGATAGCCTAGCTGGATATAGTATTCTGGGCTGCATGTTTTTCTCATTTAGTGCTCTGAAAATATCATGCCAGCTCTTTCTGGCCTGCCAGGTCTCTGTGGATAAGTCAGCTGCCAATCTAATATTTTTACCATTGTATGTTACAGACTTCTTTTCCCGGGCTGCTTTCAGGATTTTCTCTGTGTCACTGAGACTTGTAAATTTTACTATTAGGTGACGGGGTGTGGGCCTATTCTTATTGATTTTGAGGGGTGTTCTCTGAACCTCTTGAATTTTGATGCTCATTCCCTTTGCCATATTGGGGAAATTCTCCCCAATAATTCTCTCTAGTATACCTTCTGCTCCCCTCTCTCTTTCTTCTTCTTCTGGAATCCCAATTATTCTAATGTTGTTTCGTCTTATGGTGTCACTTATCTCTCGAATTCTCCCCTTATGGTCCAGTATCTGTTTGTCCCTCTTTTGCTCAGCTTCTTTATTCTCTGTCATTTGGTCTTCTATATCACTAATTCTTTCTTCTGCCTCATTTATCCTAGCAGTGAGAGCCTCCATTTTTGATTGCACCTCATTAATAGCTTTTTTGATTTCAACTTGGTTAGATTTTAGTTCTTTTATTTCTCCAGAAAGGGCTTTTATATCTCTCGAGAGGGTTTCTCTAATATCTTCCATGCCTTTTTCGAGCCCGGCTAGAACCTTGAGAATTGTCATTCTGAACTCTAGATCTGACATATTACCAATGTCTGTATTGATTAGGTCCCTAGCCTTCGGTACTGCCTCTTGTTCTTTTTTTTTGTGTTGAATTTTTTCGTCTTGTCATTTTGTCCAGAGAAGAGTATATGAGAGGGCAAGTAAAATACTAAAAGGGTGGCAACAACCCCAGGAAAATATGCTTTAACCAAATTAGAAGAGATCCCAAATCGTGAGGTGGGATAAAGGGGATAAAAAGAGGTTCAAAAAGGAAGAAAGAAAAAAAAGAAAAAAGAAAGAAAAAAAAAAAAGAAAAGAATTTTTAAAAAAAGAAAACACCTAAGAAAAATATAAAAAAGAAAAAATATATGTATTAGATAAACTAGTAAAAAATCGTTAAAAAAGAAAAAGGTAGCAGTTAAAAAAAAAATTTACCCGAAGGCGAGAAAAAAAAACAAAAAATGAAAAAGAAAAAAATTAAGTTAACCGCAAGACTAAAAAAAAAATCACAGGGCAAAAGCCATGAGTTCCGTGCTTTGCTTTCTCCTCCTCTAGAATTCTGCTGCTCTCCTTGGTATTGAAACCGCACTCTTTGGTAGGTGAACTTGGTCTCGGCTGGATTTCTTGTTGATCTTCTGGGGGAGAGGCCTGTTGTAGTGATTCTCAAGTGTCTTTGCCCCAGGCGGAATTGCACCGCCCTTACCCAGGGCGGGGGTGAGTAATCCGCTTGGGTTTGCTTTCAGGAGCTTTTGTTCCCTGAGTGCTTTCCGGAGAGTTCCGGAGGACAGGAATACAAATGGCGGCCTCCTGGTCTCCGGCCAGGAGGAGCCGCGAGCCCAGGGCCGCACTCCTCAGTGCACACTCAGAGAACAGCGCCCAGTTACTCCCGTCTGCCTGACCTCTGACCGCGCTCCGAGCTCACCGAGCCTGCGACCGGTTCAAGGTCACCCCGAGCTGCGAGCTTACTGTCGGCTCTGTCTCTGTAGCCGGCTTTCCCGTTCCAATACCCGCAAGCTCTGCGACACTCAGACACCCCCGATCCTTCTGTGACCCTGCGGAACCTGAGGCCACGCTGACCCCGTGTGGGCTTTGCCCCGGGTAGCCTCTGGAGCGATGTCCCTCAGCGGAACAGACTTTTAAAAGTCCTGATTTTGTGCGCGGTTGCTGGTTGCTCCGCAGCTTGCCGGGAGCCGGCCCCTCCCCCCGGGGTCTATCTTCCCGTCGCTTTGGATTCACTTCTCCGCCGGTCCTACCTTTCAAAAAGTGGTTGTTTTCTGTTTCCAGAATTGCTGTTCTTCTTCTCTTCGATCTGCCGATGGATTTTCACGTGTTTGCAATCTTTAGATAAGCTATCTAGCTGATCTCCGACTAGCTGAAGTAGTCTCGGCCTGCTACTTCTCCGCCATCTTGACCCCTCCATATGTGTTCTTTAATTTAAAACATAACATACAGAACATTAACAGCAGTACTAACTGGGATGGGAATCACAGGTGACTACTTTCTTCTTACGTTTACCTGTGTTTTCTAAAATGGCCACGAGCAACTTGTATAATAAAAATCAAGTTCAAGGGCACCTGGGTGGCTCAGTGGGTTAAAGCCTCTGCCTTCGGCTCAGGTCATGATCCCAGGGTCCTGAGATTGAGCCCCGCTCAGCAGGGAGCCTGCTTCCCCCCTTCCTCTCTGCCTGCCTCTCTGCCTGCTTGTGATCTCTGTCGGTCAAAAAATAAATAAAATCTTTAAAAATAAATAAATAAATAAAATATTTTAAAACAATAAAAATAAAAATGGAAGAAGAAGCTGTAAATTTCCAATGCTTACAAGTAGAGGAAGGGAGAGGATAAGCCACAGGAGGCAAGGATAAAGGTCGACTTGTTTCCTACACCAGGTTCTAGCTCATTTATTTTGGAGCCATAAGTATTTTACGTAATTTTACTGAACAAAATTAAATCAAAAAGCAGTGCTGATAAACTGTGAGTGGAAGGAAACAAATGGACTGAAGGATGTGCCCTGCTGCCCTCGACTATGAAGAACTGCCACTTGATGGTACATCCTCAGTGGGCTTACTCCCAGCACAGAAAGAACTAGAAACAGAGCCATAAATAGCTCTCAGAAACATGTCCATGGTCATGTTGCACGATTATTCTGAGACTCGTGTCTGTGCGGTGGGCTAAATCTAATGCGTAACTACACTGTGTGTCTTCAGGGACTTTTTTCTGTGGCTGATGAAGTCAAATCCCTGTGGTCCCGGGTGTGAGGTCAAATATCAGAAAATCACCTTGTGATTAATCTTACAGAGCAAGTGTTCCAGCTCTGTCCATGGGAAAGGCCTGGACACAGTGATCTTCCCAGTGGGAATTAGCACTCCCAACACTGAGACTGCGATCTCCAGGAAGCATCGTCCTCTAAAAATAATCAGGAATCCTTGAAGAAATGGCCCATTGCAGGGGTGGGGCCTCCAACATAGCCTGTTTCCTCATATCAGGAAGCAAGGAAGCTATCTTTCTACTCAGGTGGCCTCAACGTTCTCAAACCAAGCTTGAAAAGCTCTCGTCCGCCAAAAATAAGACCATTTCAATATCTTTGGTAAGGATGAAAAGTGCGGTGGATTTAAGTAAGTCCCACACGTCTGAGCTCCCAGAGATAGAAAAGGCCACCAAAGAGAAAACTACTCAAGTCACCACCTTTGGGTGATGTTAAGGAGCCAAATCTCTATTCACCTTTGAACTGGGAAAGAACCAAGCAGGGACGCCTGGATGGCTCAGTCAGTTAAGCATCTAAATAACTCAGGTCATGATCTCAGGGTGACATGGAGCCCCACGTTGAGCCCTGCATGGGGCTATGTGCTCAGCGGGGAGTCTTGAGACTTGACCCTGCAGAATCTTGAGATTCTCCCTCCATTCCTCTCCCCTTGCCACCCCCCGACAGCTCACCCTCCCCACCCCTCTCTAAAATAAATAAATAAATAAACAAATCTTTTAAAAAGAGGAAAAAAAATCAAGCATTTGTCCTTTATTCCTCCCCCCCTTTTTTTTTGAGTCTTGTACTAATCATATTTATTATTTTCTGTATATTATGATGTTTTGACATCTCAGGAGGACGTTACAGACCTGGAGAGAGACTGCCCATTTCAGGACTGGCTAATTCCTTTTTCTTTTTCTTTTTTTTTTTTCCATCTTTATTTCCTATGTGGTCTGGACCTCAGGATAACCAAAGAGTAGATGAGAGAGGTTTTACTTTGTAATATGCCAGCTAATAGATGAAGAAGGAAGGATAGAATTAGAATATCATCATCTTGCCACTCCCAATAAATAAATAAATCTGGCTAGTGGTCATCAATGGTTAGTAACATTTCACGAGGAAAGGAACCTGGGCACCATACACTTGCTGTTAGAAATACACCCACCTTTAAAGCAGTCTTGCATGCAAACACTAACCCGCCCAACCAAGACTCCAGATCTGCAAATATAAGGGATAGAGAGCAGGTTAAATTTCATTACAAGAATCCCATCGGCAAGATTCAGCCTGTAGGCAACTCTAAAGAAAAGACAACTTAATTTCTGAGGGGTTGTAGGAACCTACAGATTAAAAGATACTCAAGAGACATATGTCAATGCATTGATCTCTTGTAGACCGCAAATTGAACAAGAAAAGTATAAAAGAATTATTAGGAAATCAGAGAAACATGAACATTGACTCTATATTTGATATTGGGGGATCATTAGTCATTTCTTAGGTGCACTATTATTGTAGCTATATTTTTTGAAAGCCTTTATCATTACTAAAATATTTATGAACTATGAGCTACCTGGGATTTGCTTCAGAACAATCTGGGTGGCGGTCATGGAGGGGTTGTCCAAGAAGACAAAACAAGTTTGGCCATATGGAAGCTGGGGGATGGGTAGATGGGGGTCGTTATCCTGTTCTCTGTGCTTAAGTATATCCCAGTTTGTTCAATGAACACCCTATCTGCCCTCCTACTCAAGAGCCTCCGTAACTCAAGCTAGGCAGACAGTAGTCCCTGAAAGAGGAGTTTAGACAGAACAAGGGGATGGTCCATCTACTTCCCTTTGGTTGCAAAAGGGAGTCTCTGTGGCTACCTGGGGCCCAGCACAGATAAGCATAAGTGGAATGAAGGAATGACCAAGTACCAAGGTGGGAGAGAGATGGGGGAAGGGGATTTGAAACCCATTTAGCATGCTCCAGTCAAGAGATAACAGATTGTTAAGTGTCTGGATAACAATCTTAGCGTAGCTGAGATGCATGATTCAGATCGCCAGAGCCGATTACAGATGAGGTAAAGTAGGTCAAAGTTGCCTTAAGAATGAAGAGATGCCAAAAACTCAGGTTCCTTTTTTATCTGCTAGAAAAAGCACTTCTTGCCTCTGCTCTCGGCTGTGCTTCCTGCCTCCCGTCTCCCACTGCTCCGCTCCTCCTTCCCCTCCTCTCCCCACTCCCAGTCCCTCCCCCTCTGCCTGAGCATCTCCCCTCTCCTCCTCTTCCCCTTCTCTTTCCCCCCACTATTCCCTTGTCCTCAAGTCTCCCTCGCTCCCTCCATGCCCCCCACTCATAGTCACATCCCCTTCCCTAGGCAGTGAGGGTCCATAGCCCAGCCCCCCTCCCTCCTTCCTCCACATCCTGGTCCTGAGCAAGGTGGGAGCAGGAGGAAATGTTCAAGAGCCTGTCATCTTCTCGCTGTGTGTCTGTTTCTCCCTAGAACACCTCAGTGAGAATCCAAGATGAAAGGAATGGCTTCCCCTGTTCAGGAATGACTTGACAACAACCGCTCAGCTCTGGCATCCATTTGTACACGTATCTTAGGCTGTGGGAGATTGAAGCTGGTGCCAGCCAACTCACAACACCATCTCCTTCTCTCCCCTTTCTTCCTTTTTCCTTTTTATTTTATTTTATTTACTGAAGTTTATGTATTTGTGTTTGTCATCTCTACACCCAATGTGGGGTTTGAACTCACCACCCTGCGATCAAGAATTGTATACTCCTCTGACTGAGCCAGCCATGCACCCCTCCCTTTACTTTTTAAAGCTGCTGGCATTTGGGGGGCCCTTGGGTGGTGGCTCAATTAATTAAGCATCTGCCTTGGGCTCAGGTCATGATCTCAGGGTTGTGGGATCAAGCCCCACATCGGGCTCCCTGCTCAGTGGGGAGACTGCTTCTCCCTCTCTCTCTGCCCCAACCCCACTCATGATTCTCTCTCTCTCAAATGAATAAAATAAAATCTTAAAAAAAAAATCAAGCTCTGGTGTCACTGTAGCTGGGCTGGGCATGTTACAAATGATCAGAAAAGCCACCCTGAGAAGCTTCAAGACCTAAAATGGAACTGTGTGGACTCCAAGGGAGCCGTGTGAGGCCCGTGAGGTTGTGGCCACAGAAGGAGCCTGGCAGGCCACGTGGAGGTAGAGAGCAGCTGCAATCACACTTCCCTCCCCCTTTCCTGCCCCAGCTCCCTGAGCTTCACACACCGGCTGCTGCAATCCACAGAGCTTACGGTGACATGCGCTGACTTGTGTCCCCCCAAAACCCATATCCCCAGTATCTCACAATGTGACTGTATTTGGAGATATTCTTTGAGGAGGTGATTAAGTTAAACGAGGTCATGAGTCCCACATCTCTCTAATACGGGGATGAGGGCACAGATGTGAGCAGAGAAGGCCACATGGGACGCAGTGAGAAGACAACCATCTGCAAGCCAGCAAGACAGGTGTCACGTGAACAGAGCGTGCCAGTGCCGTGATCTGGGACTTCCAGCCTCCAGAACGATGTGGAGAGCACATGCCCCATACATAAGTCATCTGGTCAGTGGCGCTGTCTTATGGCAGCCTGAGCAGGGCTGCTACAGTGACCAGCTCCTCATGATTCGGAAGTTGATAGGAGGCAAGTGGCATGTCACATCATTTAGACTACGCTACACTGGAAAAGTCAGTAAACTCCCCATACAGCGTCCAGGCCACATTTCTGCTCCCATCTCTCCTGCTGCCTGCCTGCCTCCTGCGCCCGGAACGACACGGAATTACTGACCCACAGAGCCAGGGCCCCTTAGTGACTACTGAATGCATGAGGAAACAAAGGCACAGGGAAGTCCCGGAAGAACAAACAGAAATGGCCAGAAAGTGGCCCAACCAAGATTTGAACTGGCTCTTTTCTCCAGAGTTCGTATTCCTGACACGGCCCTCCCCCAAACCCAACTCCATGCCCAGCTTCCCCACCTTGCCCAGAGCTGTCCCTCTCCCGCACACTGTCCCCTGCAAACAGTCCTTTCTCCACTGCAGCCTGCTTCTGACTGTCCCTGGCACGCACTACACAATGAGAATGCCAGCTTGGACCCAGAGCACCCAGCCCTCCTCTCTGCCCCTCACACTCGATTCCCCTGGGAAGTGCTCTCGTGATTTGCTGGCAGCCCCAGCTGATTGCTCTCCAAAGTTCCCCCCCCCCACCAACCCTGGGGTTGCTATTGCTGATCACATCATACAGTCTGGAGGAAGTCACTTCCCCATCTGATCCCTGAGGATGTGTGAGCCCTTGGGGTACTGAATGGCTCTGATCAGAGGTCTCAGAGCTGGGACCACAAAGGCGCTTTGGGTGCAGTGAAGAGCGTAGCCTGCCAGGGCCCCACGCAAAAGTAAAATGTCTTTGGAGATACTGTTTCATTTGTAAATTCCACCTACCCTGCTGCATTCTAATCTGTAACATATTCATGTGTGATTTCATATAAAAGTTAAGTTTACTTTAGGTGCCAGAATGAAAAGGCTAACTTTACAAATCTTTCACTGAAATTTACCCCCCATTTGTCGGCTGGGATCTGGGTCCCTGGCATGGTACCTCACGGAGCAGATCTCCTGAAGAACAGGCAGTGCCCTGCTCAGGAAGCCCGGGTGCTGTGCAGAGTGGGATCTGGGCATGACTTCTGGGCTGCCCCTCACACACCAGGTCTTCTCCACCCCCAGCTTCCCCGGCCATAGGAGGGACGGCCCCCATCTCCAGGGGCCACGGCACGGTTGAATGGGATCACACGTGGCTTGCAGTAGGTAACTGTTGATCTCACGGAATATTGAATCTCTTCCTTTCCCTCTTCCCCCTGGAGCTCATCTTGGGCTGGGCGCCATCAGACTGGGACCCTCCTCAGAGGAGGCTCAGGAAAAGAAATCAATATGCAAAACATGGTAGAAAGTTGACCAAGCTCCAGGAACACCTCTGGGTCACCAAGCCCAGTGGTGTGGCCCTGATGGTCTATAGGTAGGGTCAGCAAAGCGACACTGGCCTGCAGAGAAGGGGGCCCCTAAAATAATGTAGGGGCTCAAAAGCTAGGAGCCTTGTAAATGAAAAGCCATACATTCTCGGGATACCTTATCTGTACAGCTTTGGTTAAAGTTAGTTCTTCACTTGTTTATTTGAACTCAAGCTTCTTTGAGAAAGAGCCATCATATTATTAATTTTCTGCCACATATCTCCACATCTGGGCAGTTTCAGAAATAGACACCCAAAGAAACGAATTCCTATCTGATCTCCCGTGAAGTATTCCTAAGCTACTCCTGCTGATATTTAATTGGCAGACCTTGAAATTCTAGAGATTTATTCTTTATGGAAGGCAACACTTTCTCCAGAAGATTCACCTCGCCAGGAACCCAGTACCCCCCGCCAGTTTCACTCTCAAGCAAGGAAGAGTGGTCCTCTGCCACCTTCGTCCAAAATCCTGCATGCTTTTAAAATCATTTGCTGCTGGGATGCCTGGCTCAATAGGTTAAAGCCTCTGCCTTCAGCTCAGGTCATGATCTCAGGGTTCTGGGATCAAGTCCCACACTGGGCTCTCTTCTCAGCAGGGAGCCTGCTCCTCCCCACCCCCCTTTCTCTGGCTGCCTCTCTGCCTACTTGTGATATCTCTCTGTCAAATAAACAAATAAAATCGTAATAAATAAATAAATAAAAACTTTTGCATCTGTGTTCGTTTGCTTTGTGGTTAGGGACTGTGTCATTCATTTCTGTATCTCCATTGTCTAGATCAGCGCTTAGCACAAGGTAGGTACCAACGTCCCAAACCAACTCCATTCAGAATATATGGGACAGTGACATTTTCTCACTGATGAAGGAATCTGAAGTGTTCATAAATGAGAAGAGCTGATCGGTTGTATTGGGTAACTCTGTTTTCATAATTTTTTTTTCATTTTTCAGAATTTGTGGGGAGTGATACAAAGTTTTCCTCCACTGGGAAGGAGGGAGGGAAGGAGCTAGGGAAGGGAGGAAGCCATAATGCCCGAGCTTCGCCTATGTCATCTCAAGTGATCTGCATAATAGGACCACTGGGTTGGGGAGGAGGCTGGCAGTACCTTCATTTTACAGATGAGAAAACAGAGGCTTGGAGATGTTAAGTAACTCATCTGATTACTAAGTTGAGGGGATGAGATTCAAAACCAACTATCTGATTTCAGAGACCATGCATTTCCCTTGTACCGTGTTCTCCTCTGACAAAGAACTGGTTTGTCAGTGCTGAGGGGGCGAGAGCCCCATGGGTCTTGCTTCCCTTAAGATATCCTGAGTCAAGTGAGCTGACCTCCATCAGGTCCTCTTGATGGTGGCAGCCTTTCCTTTTTGGTAACTCTACCTGACAGCCACCTTGGCCTGGATCCCTGGAAGCCCCAATGACCTTCACAGGAAGCCCCAGTGACTCAGCATCATGGGTGAAGGACAAGCATGCCTGCTTCACAGCAGCAAAGGGGGGACCCACAGGAACCACCCTTCAGGGAAGCCAGAAAGACAGTACCCTCAGGAAAGACACCTGCTGCCACCCTTTGGACCTCACAGCTCAGGAAGAGGAAGTCTTGGGGGTGTTGTCCCCAGGCAGCTGACCTTTCCTTGGCAGAGTAGAGAGATTTGTATCAAGCAGGGAGCCTTGGAGACCTGTGCTTCTTATGTGTTACCAAATGCCCAGAGGGTGTGAAATGCTTCCTAAAGTTGGACATAACTTGACTTCCTACCAGTACAATTAATCTCGCTCCTTTGTTACTCGGAAAGTTATTTGTCCTGTTTTCTTATTAGATAGAAGGGAATGCACAGATCATAATACAAAAAGAGAACAGTCTTAGGAAAACACCAGAGTAACTGAACTTGTATTAGAATGTGCTGGAAATCAAATTACAGAAACTAAAGGCATTTGACAGAACGGGCTTCGTTGCTAATTTTCTTTCATATTCTCCTAACGAAAGCATCCTGAGTGTTACAGAACAAAGCTCTTCCCTTTTAGCCGCAAGACTGATCTAAGAAGGGAGGGAAAAGTATTTGGAGTGTCAAAAGAGACATTTTCAGCTGGGCTTTTGCATTTGGGAGGACCCAACTTCAACAAAGTTTGCCTGCTGAAGAGTCATATTACATACTTAAAGGGGAAAAGGTCCCACCTGATGCCTCTTCCATGCACCTCTAATGACTCCTTTTCATTATTAGTATAAACATGACCTTTGTGTGATTTTTTTTGGCAAAAAAAAAAAAATCTGGCAGCCTTTCCTTCTGAGCATGAACAACAGACCAGGCCATAAGACCTCAGCACAGCTAACTTCCAAGAATCACTTGGCACTACTGTTTTCCAAAAGTAACAGCACCTGGAATGGATTCTTGGGGAGCATGAAACAGGGGTATGTATGTGTACAGCTTGCCCCACTTAGGATGGGACTGTGTCCCCCACATCTGGCTGGCCCCTGCCTGGTTGCCTGGCCTCCAGTAGGTGCCCATTTGTTGAATGAACAACGAGGAGATGAGGTCCTTGGGACATTTCAGGCATAACCGTCCTCCACCTTAACAAACCTTTATCTTCCTCCTGGCCACCCACAGGCCACAGGACGCTGCCCTGGGGAATGTGGTTCCCTCGGGTGACACTTCCCACCTCACACCTTTCCAGGCTGGTAAGTGGGGCCTGAGAGGCATTTCTTCCAGAGACAACTGCCCTACAGCCCTCTTATTCCAGGAACCTGCTGAAGTCCATTATAAAGGAATTTGTAGAGGAGTGGAAAAGCTGACTGAGCTCTGTGCCCCGGGCCATGACTCTTTGGAGGTCACAAAGCCAGGCGACCCTGCCTTCTCCCCACTCCCTGGAGGTCAGGTCGGAATGTGGGACCAGCACCTGGGGGGGAAGGGGGCACCCTCCTCTTCCTCCCCCTCCCCCTCCCCCACTACACCCCTTCCCCTGGATCCCAGCTTGTGTGTGTGTGTGTGTGTGTGTGTGTGTGTGTGTGTTGGGGGGGGTGTTGTGTCCTGGCAGCCACACTGAGAGGAAGCCCCTTCCCTGCACGTGGGCTGCGTCTTCCCCAGGGCTCCTGGTCAAACGAATCCCCACAGCCCTTCGCTCTCACTCGCTGTAAACACTTTTATTTTCCCTTCAGTTTATGGCCTCCCCTTCCAAGGGATCACAACTTGTTTAAACGAGCTCTAAACAAAGGGCCCTGGTGATTACAGACATGCTGCTGGTTTTATGGTGGTCTTCCTTTGTCTCCTGTTCCCCCCATGGTCTTCCTTCCTCCCCAGCCCCCTCCACCAGGTACCTGGGGCTTCTAAGGGGGAGGCCTGGCCACAGCTGCGGGGGGGGGGGGGGAGGCTGTGGCCTGCTTCCCACCACCTCAGTCTGGTTCCCCTCAGCTGCAGGGCTGGCCCCACTGACAGGAGGTGGGGGATGCAAGGACCAGGAATCCTAACATTGGAGGTCAGGCCGCAGCCTGCCCCGCCCCCCCCCAGTGAGGGGGGGCTTGAGCCCTGGCCTGGGGGTACACCTGGCCTGCCTGTATGCCCCAGGGCTCCCTCAGAGGGATGTCAACAGACAACCCAGCCCTAGTCCTTCAGCACCCTCCACTCAGCTGTGTGCCCCAAAGTCAGCTGGCGAGTGTGCCCCTGTGGGCACACTCAGCCTGGGCCACAAACACTGGGAAGGGCTCCCCCCCTCAGCAGGGACCCACCCTCCAAGGAGTTAGAAACAGGCTCCAAGCTGGTAGCCTTCTAGTCATTACCTGGGGCTGACTCTTTCTCTCAGGTCAGTGCTAATTCCCTGCTGGGGCTTCCTCTCCCCAAGGTGGAAAGGGCAGAAGGTACTGAGGGACCCTGAGACCCCGAGGATGTGACAATTCCCTGAGGTTCCTGGGCTCACCAGCCCCTAGGAGAGTGGACTGGGGCTGCTGCAGGTGACATTAGCAGCCGGGGGTGGGGGTGGGGGGGGTCAGCGGCCTCTGTGCCCATGGTGGGGGGCCTCCCAGGGCTGCACACACAGCTCACCCTAAATACTGAACGAAGGAGAGACAATGACCCATGAAAAGGAAAGGTTGTAGGACCCCACTGGCTGACCTCCCTTTGTTTCAGCCTGAGCATTTCTCTTTGGCAGAGGGTATCTGTCCAAGGGAGTCCAAAGCAAGCCTTTGAAAGAAGGGTCTAGGGCTGTGACAGAGGGAGGGTGGATACGGAGAGGAGGCTCAGACCCTCGAATTTTCTAAACAAGCTGATTCAAAGAGAAGGAGGATTGTCTCCAGTGTGTGCCCTAGTCATACAAACACACACAAATGGCCTCAACTCAACTCAGAACATGCTCCTGGGGACGGAAGAGGGACAGTCCCGTGGCAAAAGTCCATTCCCCATTGGCAGTGCCTGGTCACCTTCTCTCCAGGTGTGACATTCTATATGGAACCAGTGCAAGGGCAGATCTACCCAGAACTGGACCTGGCACAAAGCAGGCGTGTTTGGGAAATACATCATAGTGTGATTCTCTGCTCAGGGTCCAGGCTACAAAGTAAAAGATGTGAGAAGGCAAACACATAGACAAAATGTGGGTGCGGGGGAGGTGTCAGGGCAGGAAAATCTCCGCAGCCCCTCCTCACCCTCTCCCTGAACCCCAGCCTCTTGAGTTAGAAGCCGGAGTCAAAGAAGGAGGAACCCACCCATAACCAGATTCCAGAGTTGCTCCAAACTCTTTAAAATCTGCCATTATAGGCAGATTTTACCCCAGTGTCCGTGTGTATTCTTTCTCTCTGTATAATAAAAGTTCTGTTCCTTTAGTTTCTATAGTAGATGCCCCCACCCCAGTTTACAAATACACTGTCTCATGGAATGCTCAGGATTGCTCATTATGGATTTTCATCTTATTTTCTAGAAGAGGGATCAGGCTACAGAAAAGGTAAATGACTTACTCCACAAACTTAACTACAGATCAATATGATCAAAATAAAAATACCAGCAGTCCATTTTGTTTTAGAAATTGGCCACTACATGCTTCCAAAATTGAAGTGGAGATATAAAGGCCCCCTAATAGCTATGACAACCAGAAAGAAGGAAATTAGAGTGCCTACCAGGTGTCAAGACTTATTATAAACATACAGTATTTAAGATGATGGGGTATTGATGCAAAGATAGAAAAATAGCCAATGACACAGAACAGTGCATAAATAAGTCCACACATAAGAAAACACTGGATTTACGCCAAAAGGTCCAGCATGGGGAGTGGAGAGGATGGTCTGCTCAGTAATCAACACTGGGGCAAATGGATATCTATATTTAAAAAAAAAAAAAAATCCTGATCCCTGCCTCACACCATATACAAAAATTAGTTCCAGATGGATTGATTGTCTAAATGTAAAATAATATGGGTGGCTCAGTGGGTTAAGCCTCTGCCTTAGGTCCTGCTCTCAGGCTCTCTCTCAGCGGGGAGCCTGCTTCCTCCTCTCTCTCTGCCTTCCTCTCTGACTACTTGTGATCTCTCTCTCTGTGTCAAATAAATAAATAAAATCTTTTTAAAAAATAAATAAATGTAAAAAATAAAACAAAGTTTCTAGAAGAAAATAGGAAAATACCTTCCTGTCTTTGAGCTAAGGGAAAAAAAAATGTTCAAACAAGACACCAAAATCATTAACCATAAAGGAAATAGGTAAGTCAAACCCTATTAACATTCAGAACTTCTGTTCTTCAAAAACCCAGAGAGAGTGAAAAGGCAAACAAGCCAAGAGTACAAGACAATGTTGGTGAGCATGTAACAGCGAAAGGACTTGTAACTGCAATATATAAAGAACTCACACAGATCAAGTGAAAGACCACTCACACTGCATCCCTAGTGGAAGGTGGCTTTGGAATAGGAACAGGCATTTGGGGGATCCTGCTAAGGAGAAGCTGAATAGAGATACATTCCATTTGGGCTGATGCAATGTACTAATTCCTTTGGGCTTGCAGTCACTTCTGGGTACAGCTAAATTGTTGCTAATTCTCCTGGTGTAAGAATGGCTTCAGAGAATATGTTCACTTCCCACTGCACATGTATGCCTGGCATCAGGACACAAAGCTGAAACATTGTTTTAATCACTAGGCACTCAGTGTCCCTGAGCATGTGACTCTTGATCTCTGGGTTGTGAGTTCGAGAGCCACCTTGAGTGTAGAGATGAATACAAACTGTTATGCTAATTGAAATAAGCCAAAAGGAAAGGTTGCTATACAATTCCACTTATATGAGTTCCCCAGAGGAGGCAAATTCACAGAGACACAAAGTAGAATGGCAGTGGCCAGAGGGAAGGGGAAGGGAAATAGGAAGTTAATGTTGGAGGTGACAGTTTCTTTCAGTTTGGGAAGACAACCGAGTTTTTGAGACAGCCGATGGTTGTCCAGCAATGGAAAAGTAGTTGGTGCCACAGAACTATATACTTAAACATGGTTAAAATGTTAATTTTAGGGGCACCTGGGTGGCTCAATGGGTTAAGTCTCTGTCTTGGGCTCAGGTCCTGATCTCAGGGTCCTGGGTTGCAGCCCCGCATCGTGGTCTCTGCTCAGTGGGGAGCCCGCTTCCCCCTCTCTCTCTGCCTGCCTCTCTGCCTACTTGTGATCTCTCTCTGTGTCAAATAAATAAATACAATCTTTAAAATAAAATAAAATGTTAATTTTACCTTTTGTATTACTGCAATTTTTTAAATGAAGGAAAAATTGTTCTAGAGATATACTAGGTAGTTCATTAACTTAAACATTATGTTACTTTTCTGAATTTTGAAGTGATGATAGTATTGGTCAGTTCTTAAAAGTTTTGTGATTTCTTTTCTTATTCTCAATGAATATTCACTTCTATACATCATGGTTTTCAAGGTTATTATTTTTGTGAAATGTAGTTCCTTCTTGAAAATGAGGCCAATAATATACAACTTACAGAGTTAGTAAAAATGTTGGATTGATAGATAAAATAAAAACCTAATTCATATTATGTAAAATACATAAATTTTAGAATGTATAAAATAGATTTCAATATTATTTTTTAAAGATTTTATTTATTTAATTGACAGTGATCACAAGTAGGCAGAGAGAGAGGAGGAAGCAGGTTCCCCACTGAGCAGAGAGCCTGATGTGGGGCTTGATCCCAGTACCCTGGGATCACAACCTGAGCCCAAGGCAGAGGCTTTAACCCACTGAGCCACCCAGGCACCCCAGATTTCAATATTTTTTAAAGGATTTTATTTATTTATTTATTTGATAGAGAGGGAGATCACAAGTATACAGAGAGTGAGGGGGAAGCAGGCTCCTCGCTGAGCAGAGAGCCCAATACAGGGCTCAATTCTAAGACCCTGAGACCATGACCTGAGCCGAAGGCAGAGGGTTAGTGACCCAGGTGCCCCAGATTTAAATATTTTTAAGAAAGCCATGACTTGTTGCCAAACACTCCTTTGTGTTATGCTAAAAGAAAAGAGAGTTATAAAATAAAAATAAGGGACACCTGGGTGGCTCAGTTGGTTAAGCATCTGCCTTGGGCTCTGGTCATGATATTAGGGGTATTGGGATGGAGGCCCATGTTGGGCTTCACCCTCAAGGGGAGTCTGCTTCTTCCTCTGCCCCTCCCTCCCCCTAACCCCTCCCCCTCCCATGCTCTCTCTCTCTGTCATCTCAAATAAATAAATAAAATCTTAAAATTTAAAAAAAAAAAAAACAAAATAAAATATAAGAAATATCCCCCAAAAGTGCTGTCGAACTTGATGGCTGAGCCCCCTCTAGTGTGATTTTTAAATTTTCCAAATTCATCAACAGCCGGTTCTCAATTCATTGCTTCCATGCATCCTTGATTACTTTCTTTGGAGGTCCCAGCTTAGCTTATATTTGTGGGCTGCCTTCCATTTACCACACTGTGCTAGCCCTTGGGAATGCATACAGATAAATCCTACACCCTCCCCTGAATGGGGCGACAGACACAGAAACAGTTTCAATATGGTGGGATTGGTGGCCTGGACTTTATTTCATTTGTTGCTCCCCAAAACCTTAATGGCTAGACCATAGCCTGGATGATGAACAGGGAAGGGAAAAGCTTTTGTGAGAAGGTAACTGGGAAGAAGGAAGGGGGAAGGTGAAGGCAGGGAGGTGGTCTCCAAAGAGAATGGAAGCAGAAGAGTGGAGCCCCCTGGTGGGGGGGACATGGTAGAGGCTGTCAGGGGGCAGCCAAGGCCCATGGCAGGATTCCAACATAAATATCTGGAAAATCAATAGAAAGCTGATTGTTTAGGATCATCCCTTTTCTTAGAAAGTGTCTTTGTTTCAACTCCCACTCCCCTCTCCTGGTCCTACTATGTAAGTTTACGGTTCGCAAAGCCCTTTCCCACATATCTAATTTATTTCAGTTCTGCTAACATTTGTTTTACATCATTGATACATTTGACTACAAATTAGTCACCTCTTGACTACAAAGCCCTTGGAGCTTTTTTGTTTTGTTGTTGATAACCAAAATTTTATTGTTACTTATACCCAAATTCCTCCTATTCCATGTAGGGCCACTAGAAAAATTAGACACAAAACTGCTAAATAGGGCACCTGGGTGGCTCAGTGGGTTAAGCCTCTGCCTTTGGCTCAGGTCATGATCTCAGAGTCCTGGGATCGAGTCCCACATCGGGCTCTCCTCTTGGAGGGGAGCCTGCTTCCTCCTCTCTCTCTGTCTGCCTCTCTGCCTACTTATGATCTCGCTCTGTCAAATAAATAAATAAAATCTTTTTAAAAAAACAACTGCTAAATATTTTTTTCTAGTGTTTTTCTTCAGTAAATCAGGATTTTAAAAACCACCGATAATATAGTTTTTATACAATGCACTTTTTAATTCTTAACAGTCCCTAAACACACATATGCAATTATAATTTTATGTTCTGAATTTGTTATATGGTTAGGCAAACCAATTTTCAAATTAACTGAGGAATTCAGGAGTATAAACAGTTGGTGTCAATACCACTTAGGGATTCAACCCAAAATCCATACACTCACCCTCACTTCAGGACCAAAGAACTAGCCCTCTATCATTTTAACCAGAAAAGACGCCAGTAAATGTGCGATCCCGACCTTCTGAAGACCATGTTGTTACACAGCAGGTTCTTCAAGGTGTTCTGGTCCAGGTAAAAGGTAGATTACATTTCCTGGGTCAGAAGAGCCCGGCAGCACTCACAGGTAGAGAGATGGCCCCGCTCAGAGGACTGGGGGGGTGAGGGGGGACTGGTAACGACCATTACCAGGGAAGTGCCTGGGAAGAAGACAGTGGCTACACAGTGCCCCCTCCTGGTCATTGCAGGAATGCAGAAAGCCCACAGAAAGGACAAGAGCGTGCTGATTTCTGGACCTCTGAAAAACAGAGAAGTAAATGCGGCTGGATGATTTTTTCTGCACCTTATGAACATAAGATTTCCAGGAATGGTACGCATCCATAAATACCTACCACATGGAGGCCATCAGATCAAATGGGAGGCTCATCGCAGATGCTGACTCCACAGAGCACAGTCTGGGCTAGAGTCAGGGACGACACTCTAATTATTGCTAGACTGGCCAGTCATGTGTTTGTTCACTAGGTCAAGAGCTGATTGAATCAGTAACAGCAGGTAGAAACTACCCCTCTCTTCACCTTCGCCAGGAAATGGCACTTCTAGGCACCAGAACGTCTAGGGCTAGCTTTGAGAACTGGGGTGTGACAAGCCTATTGCCTACTGGCACTTCCCTCATCTTCCAATTCTTTCCAAAGAAGAATCTCTTGGGATTTTCCAAAGTCCCCTCCTTGGCCTGCCCCTACTGCCAAGTCAGGGTTTTGTGGGGCACTCCCCACAGATCTTCGTAGCCAAGGGAAAGATGGCAGCTTAGTCTGAGGAGGAGCAGGCAAGAGGCAGCGTGTGGGCATGGCCGGCAGTTCAAGTCTGAGAGGGAGCTCACTGTGCTTGTGGGCCTGGTTCAACAAATTCTATTTTACTTTCCTGCTGGTTAGAGATTTGAAACTGCAGAAGGCATTGCCTGCTATTTAGATAGCAAGATCCACTGGCAGTCTACCAAGGAGACTCTATTTAGCACAAAATATCTGGTACTTTCAAGATGGACCAGAGTGAAGCATAACAAAACCTTTGTAAACCTCAAAGAGTTTCCAAATGTTAGAATAGTGGGAAATAGAGACAAACATTATCCTTCCTGGGCCAGAAAATATTACATTTCCACAAGGGGTCCTTGGGGTGAGAAACCAGAAAGGTCCCTAGGATGGGGTGGGGCTAGGAGCGGGCTGGATACTCAACAGGGAGAAATGCCACAGAAATGAGACCGGAAGCAGAGTCTGGCCACCAGCTGTTTTTATGAAGCCCCTTTGTGTCAAGAGCCATTCCAACTAAAATGCTACGTCAGTTAAGTCGAGGTCCTGACAAGCATTTCAGGCTCTCAGTATCCTTTCTGGAAGGATCCTTGATGCTGGAAATAACACACCAGCAACGCCACCCAAAACCTCATAACCCAGAGGTTAGCAGATAGACAAATGCCAGGATTTCCTGAGGATTTACTGTGTATGAGCCTCTGTTCTAAGTACCTTATATTATCAGCTTATAGAATCTTCCCAGCAAGATTCATAGTCCCATTTTACAGGTGAGGAAACTGAGTTGCGGAGAGGTTAAGCCAGTCCAGCGGGAGCCAGGATATAAATACGGTCAGCCTTGCTTTGGACACTGCCTTCACGACCACTCTGCTAACTTCTTTTCACCAAGAAAAAGAGGTCTGGGAGAACCAGGGACTCTCACATCTCATATTATTGTTCTCTGCACTCTGGGTAGATGTTTTTGGACACTATTGTCTGAAAGCTTTATTTCTTGGTACATGTTTTTGAAACGATGCACCAGGGTAGCCGTCTGATAAGGAAAAGCCAGGAGAGCCTTCCGCGTGCCTGCTGCTCCGGTCCCAGGCCGGGAAATCCTTCTCGGTGGCTTGCTCAGGCGGTCTGTTTGCAGACAACACACACTGCAAACAAGGGCTCTGGTGGGGACATCCGGGGAGCAGCTGCTCAGTGTCAAGGAGAGCTCGAGTGTGGTCTGCAAAGCAAACGGACTCTAATTGGGACAAATACTGTGGTGCCCTGGGAGCGAAGCGAGATAAAGCAACAAGGGTGTGTTGACATGAATGTTTCCATGGGCGAAGTAAGGAAATAGAGGAGCGGCCCCGGAATGCCGGGGGTCCTCCCGCCCCGAAGCTGAGTTCACTGCTGTCAAGGACTCAACCTCAAGGACCCAAGAGGAAATCGATCTAAACCCAGTGGCGACCCCAGGACCCAGGGAGAGAGTTGCTAGAGGGAAGGCGGAGGCTGCTTGGGAAGAAGCGGACTTTGATCTAGGTGTTGTTTCAGTGTTTCTGCCAGTTTAACAGCCTTGCAGGCCACCCTGGGCTCAGCTCTCAGAAGAACAAGCTGGTGGGAGGAAAGAAAACAAATAAAAATTATTGAGAAGGCGAAGTCTCCACACACGCTGTCTAGTCCAGAGTGTCGCAGGTTACACCGCTGTGGGCACACCAACCTAGAGGCGAGCGGATCTAGGTTGGAGCCTTGAGGTTGCCGCCTCCCAGCTGTATGTCTTGGGCAAGCCACCTTGCCTTGCGGACAGTCTCTCCATTGGTACCATCAGCACCTGCCTCACAGGGTCACTGTGGAGACGGACTGAGGTCACCTAAGTAGAAGGCAGAGCACAGTGCCTGGCGCATGGCATTCGTCCTCAGAAAGGCAACGAATTTTGTTTTCTGCATTGGCGTCAACATGTATTCATTCAACAAACACGCAGCTCTGTGGTGGAATCTTGTGGTGCCCCACGAGTGCCCAGGTGGGTGTTGAAGGCTAATACAGCTGCTCCATCCTCTAGGGAACTGCCCTCCACTGCAGGGTCCCACATCACATGGAAATAACTGGAAAGTTGCCCCCACGGGCTGACTTTTACAGCTACAAGAATCTGGTCCCCTTATGTACAGTTGGACACTTTTATGCTGCTGTTCATGTTCCAGAACTCTCTGTGGGATCAGCCTGAGGCCAGACTTCAACGGAAGCCACATTTTTGCTTAGCATCTACCCTACGGAGACTCCCTCTCTTCCCTACATATTCCTCCTGAGAGTGGTTCCTCCATCAGTGGATTGCTTGCCTCAGACTCTGCTTCTCTGGGCCCTGCCCTAGGCGACCATGATTGCCACACTCAGGTGATACCACAGTGAAGAAGGAGGGGGTCCCTGCCCAAGGGAGCGTGTATTCTGTGGGAGGAGGTGTGACCAGCAGAGAGACAATCAGAGTGAACAATTCCCCAGAGCTTAGCTCTGAGGGAGCATGAGAGCTCGTAGGCCAGGCCTCCACCCCAGGAAAAGGGCTTTCAGGAGGAAGAGACACATAAGCCACGACTTAGCAGGCCAGTAGGCCTGAGCCCGGCAAAGCAGTAGTGACGGGGGTGCTGGGAAGAGAAAGACCAGGGGTGGGAAGGAGGAGCTGTGAAGATGTGAATGGTTTGAGGATGTGAATGGTGGCCCAGTAACCAAGGAGAGCATTTGCCAGCTCTGGAGTTACCCATAATCCTTCCCTTCCAGGAGCACAGAGGTGAGCCCTGAGCAGAGCGGTCATGGCAACACAGCCGGCACTCCCGGAGGCTGTCCGGTGGGAGTATTCCATCAGCATAAAATAGGTGCGGTGACGGTCACACAGTGATTCCTGCCCGTGAATTCCTTCCTGGGCTCTGACCACAGTGAACCTCTGCCTTCCTTCCCACCTGCTGCAGAAAAGAATCAGGTGTTGTCCCCGTAACACAAATACTGTGTGATTCGACATATGGGAGTCCCTGGACCAGTCGGATTCAGAGAGACTGAGAGCAGGACGGGGGTTGCCAGGGCCTGCTCTGGCAGGGTTTGGTTGGTTTAATGGGGACAGAGTTTCAGTTGGGGATGACGATCAAGTTCTGGAGATGGATAGTGGCGATGGCTGCACAACAGTGGGAATGTCCTTAATGCCACAGAACTGTACACTTCAAAGTGACTAAATAATAAATATCATCTGGTGTACATTTCACTACAATAATCATAATAAAAAGAATGAGACTGTTGTCGAAATCTACACTCTGGATATGGAGCGATGTTTTTTCTTATTGCGTATGACTAAGAAGTTACTTGAGAATTTTTTTGGAGACCAATTTTTTTTTAAGATTTTATCTATTTATTTGTCAGGGAGAGAGCACAAGCAGGGGGAGCAGGAGGCAGAGCAGGCAGAGGGAGAAGCAGGCTCCCCGCTTCTCCAAATGTGGGACTCAATCCCACGACTCTGGGATCATGACCTGAGCCCAAGGCAGACACTTAACTGACTGAGCCACCTAGGCATCCCTTTTGGAGACCAATTTTTAAAAAACCTCACTTGGTACCAGAAAGTGGATGATGAGATAATCATATCTCCCCAACCATGTGTCTGTTGTGGTGCTGACTACCTCTCCCAGAAGCAGCATCCTTGTGAGTTCCGGCTGCTTCTGCCATGATTCATCTGCCCAGTGAAGCCCCTTCTGGTGAGCGCAATCTCCTCATCAGCCTTTCTAGAATCACACTGAAGGTGACGAGACAAATGCTAACAGGGTTTCCTACTCTGAGGTCACAGAATATCTTTGTCATTTGAGGACCTTCGTTCAGACAAACAGAATAGAAACAAGGGGACTGGGTGCCTGGGTGGCTCAGTGGGTTAAGCCTCTGCCTTTGGCTCAGGTCATGATCTCAGGGTCCTGGGATCGAGTCTGCACAGCGGGGAGCCTACTTCCCTCTATCTCTCTCTGCCTGACTCTCTGCCTATTTGTGATCTTTGTCTGCCCAATAAATAAAGAAAAACCTTAAAAAAAAAAAAAAAGAAAGAAAGAAAGGAAAGAAACCAGGGCACTCTCTTCCTGTGAGCATAGGCATTCCTTCCTGATCTCAGCCCCTGCCCCACCCCCAGTCCAGCACAGGGACTGATACACAGAAGGTGCTCAAGGGATGTCTCAGAAAGACGGGAGGACGGAGCCGGAGACGGAGAAGGGAAGAAGGGTTCCCAGACTGCCCTGCACCTAACTCCCCCTTGTTCAGATCCAGGGAAACTCGGTCCAAGACAGAGAGGTTAAGTCCAAAGCCACATGTAAGCTAGGTAAGCAATGACCCTGGCTGGGGCAGAACCAGGCCTCCTGGGCCCCAACCCAAGACTCCTCCCACTGTGTTATCCTAAAATTTGACACCTTGAGACTCTATTTGATGACTTTGGTTAAGTCTAATGAACACCTACCTGGAATAACTGAACTTTTGTATTTCTCTTATTTGTTTCTTCGATACCTAGTGTTTGCCCAAGTAAAGTAAACATTTTAAAAGATACAGAGCAATGGGACGCCTGGGTGGCTCAGTTGGTTAAGCAGCTGCCTTCGGCTCAGGTCATGATCCTAGCATCCTGGGATCGAGTCCCACATCGGGCTCCTTGCTCGTCAGGGAGCCTGTTTCTCCCTCTGCCTCTGCCTGCCATTCTGTCTGCCTGTGCTCGCTCTCTCCCCTCCCCTCTGATAAATAAATAAAATCTTTTAAAAAAAAAAAGATACAGAGCAAGGTCGGAGGTCTTGCTTTTTACACAGCGATAAGTATAAGAGAGTGACTATGTCTCCGCAGGGTTCATTTGATTAAAAAATTGGGGTTTCATATATTGTGTTATATTCCTAACAGCCTCCCTTGTGTTTGGATCAAAGGGAAAAAAAGGAGCCAGAAATTATTAAGCAATTATTGTCAAATGCTGGCTTGCAACGTCTTCCGCTTTAATCCTCAAGGAAATCCAGAGGTGTCGTTATCTCCACGGTGACAGGAGAGGCAGCTGTGGCTCAGGAGCCCTTTGGCACTAGACTAGACTCAGCTGGGGTTGAATTTGGTGAGTGGCATGGCTGATATGTAGGCAGCACAATGCCTGGCATTCAGCGGATGTTTGTTGAATGAATAAACAAACTGAGCGTCCATCTGTCGCAGCATCCCTAGCCTTTCTCCTCTGCCACATCCACTGCCATTATTTGGAAGATGTCCTGTAGACCATAGAGATAGATCGTCCCCAGTCTCAAGCAGAGGGCGACAGTGTAGTTAGACAAGAAATAAAGACACCTGACAGAGGAAAAGAATAAGCAAAGCAGGGCTTATTCATCATTCAAGCAGATGGAAGTGAGGGGGACGAGGGGGTGTTGCACAATTAGCTGGTGAAGGTTCACATTTTGAGGGGCGCCTGGGTGACTCAGCTGGTTAAGCCTCCGCCTTCGGCTCAGGTCATGCTCCCAGGGTCCTGGGATCCAGCCCCCCAGCAGGCTCCCTGCTCAGAGGGAAGCCGGCTTCTCCCTCTGTCTCTGCTGCTCCCGCTCCCCTTGTGCTCTTTCTCTCGGCCAAATAAATAAATAAAATATTTTTTTAAAAAGTTCAAACTTGGAAACAAAATATACAAGAGAATCCATGTCCGCGGGTCCCCAAGCAGTCAAGTCAGCAGAGCAGCACAGCTGGGGGTGTCGCTGAAGAAAAGGGGATCCTCTGAGTTAACTCCCATGGTTCTTACCTTTCCCTACTCACAGGACAGAGCTTCAAACCTAAAGAAGCCTCATAAAGGCTTTGAAGCCTCCCAGGCAGAGAGGCTCCCGGGCCGGAATGCTTCCTGGCCCCAGCGCTCTGGCCACCGCTCCTGGGGGTCCGCGGAACACACCACCCCAAGGAAAGAAGGCATCGCTCAGGGACACCGACCCAGACTACCTGGACCCAACCAGAGGTCCCTTTCATGGCTGCCCTCCCCCCGGGGTTCAGCCAGTTAGATCCCCGCCCTCAGAAAATCTGCGCAGCGTCTTTTCAACTAAAGGAGGCCCAGTGCGGTTCCAGCAAAACCTACTCCAGACCCTGCGACACGGCAGTTTGGCAATGGTCAGCTACCCTGGTGTAATAACTTATTTGTTTCCAGCCTGCGACGGGGCAGCAGCGGCGGGGTGGGGGTGGGGAAGGGTGAAATCATACTCCAAGCACACACGATTGGGCGGGCTGCCTGCTTTCTTTTTCACGGGAGCCCTTGTTGAAGCCTAATTGAAAGGTTATGCAAATATGATTAGTCAGCTCCAGGGCCATTCATAATCCACGGGACAGAGCCAGCTCCGTTCCAATTGGTTTTTGCTTTTTTGGGAACCCTCAGACTTCTTTTGCAGCAGAGACAAAAGTCCCAGAGGGGTTGGCAATGAACTGTGAGAGCTTTGCCTCACTGGGACTGATCTATGGATTTCAGAGATGGGACATTGTTATATCACCACTATTTGCTTGTCAATCTGAATACACCTTGGTCCTGCCTGGCCTCTGGAGAGAAAAGAAAGTGTCACAAAAAAATGTTTGTGTGGCTAGACAGGTGCAGCACATCTGAACCAGAAAAAAAGTGGGCAAGTTTAAAAATGTGAATTCCAAAACTTCTTCACCTCTGCGCAGCCCTTCCAAAACTATTAGACTATCCCAAGAAGAGGGATGTAAGGTAAGCTGTAGGGGGTGCATGTGAGAGATGGCCAGTGGAAAGAGCTCAACCTTTGTGGCCTCCTGAGATAAAACTTGGAGCAAATTAATCTCTTAGAGGTTCTGTTAGAGTAATTGTGAATTGAGGATTTCATCATGACCAATTTCCCATTTCAAAAAAATATATTTTCTCTGGATTTAGTCTATTTAAGAAAGAACTCAAATTCTGGACATGGAACCCATTGGAGCTAAGGTGTCCACAACATCCAATTCTACAACTCCGTAAGTAGGCCTAATGTCAGAGATTTCAAGAGAGGCACCCGGTTTACTCAGTTGGTAGAGCATGCAACTCTTGACCTTGGGGTTATAAATTTGAGCCCCACACTGGGTGTAGAGATTACTTAAAAATTTAAAAAAAAAAATTTTTTAAGGGAATTGCAAAAGAATACACACATCCAAGAACAAAGCCATGCTTCTTCACCAGCATGTCAAGCAGGGCATAACCTACATGATCCATTAATCTGACAAAGTCATTGGCCAAAGGTCCACAGGGGGATGCTCCCTGAGGCTGCTCCTGTCTTTGGGTCACTCTCCTCAGGTCATTCCCAGCTTGGAGTCTACCTTGGGCACCCATCACAGCCATTGAAATCCAATGGTCCCTGCTCCTGTCCTCTCTGCGGGGTGTTCGATGCAAACTCCTTCCTATCCACCATCAGTCTCCTCTCATAGTCTAACTTTCATGCTGGTTTTGAGATACTCACTCCCTCCAGGTGTCCAAGATAGAATTAGAAATTCATAAGGAACCTACAGAACAAGAAGGTGAAAATTTGGGGAAACGTTGAAGTGGTTGACGTTCAAAAAGAAGACAGACTCAACTACTGGGCTCTTTGGCTTCTTTCTCTCTGTGCAAGGGGAGAAGAAACTCAAGGAGCAAGGATGGGATACACAAGACACAGAAGGAGCTGGAGCAAGGTGGGGGGGGGCAGGAGACCAAGTAAGTCTCTAGCCCCAGGAGCCGCACCCCACCCTATGTCAGGAGCCCTCTGGTTATTAAGGTCCTGTCAGAAATCCTGACAGGTAAGGGGGAGTGGGGGATGGGTGGGGGCCTAGAAAACGCAGATGCTGCTCAGTTTTCTGCATTCTGTACACTATAATCTAGAAGCATTGCCTTCATCTTTGCCAAACCCTAGGAAGGATGACAAGCAGATGCCTCGACCACAGGGATGGTCAGGAGACGCAATCAGCAGATTCACCTCAGGTCCTTTCCTGAAGAGTTATCAGATGGGGAAATCAGCAAGACATGTAGATAAAATCAATCCTAAGATTCATAGAAAATGGCAACTTACACTTCATTTTTTTTTAATGTAGCCTCCATGCCCAGCATGGAGCCCAGTACAGGGCTTGAACTTATGACCCTGAGATCAAGACCCAAGCCAAAGTCAAGAGTGGGAGGCTTAACTGACTGAGCCACCCAGGTACCCGTGGCACCTTACTCTTTTGAATGGATGTGAGACCAAGGCCCATAGAGTCACAGGGATTCACACTGGTCATAGCTGGGGAGGGCAGAGCTTTTTTCTGGAACCTTGGCTCCTTACTCCCTTAGTGCAAGACCCTTTGGGAAAAGAAGGCAGTTTGACCAGTGCTTTCTGTATTCTAGATGCCTCATGCATTTTCTCAGTCAGTTCCTACCACAGAGGAACCCTTGCCCCATAATGTGGATGAACAAACAGACCCAGAGAGCAGGGAGCATCTGCCCGGTGCCCATGGTAGCAAGCGGGGAGGTAGGCAACAAACACCACGTATCATGCCCTTTTTGCTTTTTATTATTTATTTATTTATCTATTATTTATTTATTTATTTATATTAGGGAGAGAAGCAGAGGGAGAAGGAGAGAAAGAACCTCGAGCAGACTCCATGCTGAACACAGAGCTCAACGCGGGGCTCCATCTCACAACCCTGAGATCATGACCTGAGCAGAAATCAAGTCAGACGCGTAACTGACTGAGCCACGCAGACGCCCCTGCTCTTTAACTGAACCATTTTCAAAGTCTTTCAGAATTTCTTTGTGAGAAAGGTGGAGAAACATGAGGAGTTTGACAATGTGAAAGGCGGATTCAGTTTTGGTTGACAAAAAGACGAGGACGGCATGTTCGGTCATGTGCCGAGAGGCTCCTGCGTCTTTAATGTGCTTCTCAGGGATGTAGAGAAGACGTGGAGACATGGTTATGAAGTGTCTTAGCTGAAGAAACAGCTGACGGGACCAAGACAGCGATCCAGACACCAGACCGCCCTGGGAAGCAGGATGACCTGTCGAAATCATGGGGTGAAGCCAAAAAGGAAAGGCCCTCAAGTCCTCCCCTGAGGGCCCAGCAATTTTAGAAGCTTGGCACAGGGGAGACCTGACTGTCACCTCAGTGGACCTCATCCCTTTGTTGCTGATTCCTCTGCTGTGGGCTCTCAGAGGGCAGACACCCTGGCGCGAAGGCAGGGACCTCACCTGCACCCCGACCAGCCCACGCCTGGCACGGACTCCACATTCAACTCGTATTTGCCAAGAGGACGATCTTGTGCATGCTAACAACCCGCAAGTGATTTTACACCATGTTAAGAGAGGCACAAAAAGCAGAGATCTGACGATAGCAGAGCTGGCGTGGGAATCCAGGCAGGAACGGCCTGACCTGGAGGCAGGTGGCCAGGAGGGACACTGGAGTGAGGGGTTCCGATTTTAGTCCAGTGAAGTGAGGTCCCATTAAACTTGGGATGATAGAGTAGAATGGACCCTCTAAACTACTTTTCACATGGTCACAACTGTGAGAGAAACCCTAAGTTAGAAGTGGTTCTTGTCAGGCCTGCCATCACCATGTCCCGGACGGTGGGGGGTGGACATGGTTGGAAAGCCGGGCCTGCCCCAAAGGAGCCTGGCCCAGCCCACCTGTCATGGCCCAAAGCCAGGGTCACTGGGGTGTGGCCACCTTGGGACTGCTGACCTTTGGTGAACTTGGTTAAATGGCACTCTCCTACTCACCCAGCATGTAGCTTATCTGGGATCATGAAGATCTGACCTCCCAGGATATAAGAAGAGTCAGGGACCCAGAAACCTCGGACCCCAGACAGCTGCCTGCAGGGAATCTTCTCACGGCACAGGCAGGAGGGAGACAGATGTCAACTCTACTGTTCAGGCTGGGGAGGGAAGCCAGGACATCCTTGGGGCGTGCTGGGGGACTTTGGAGATGGTTTAACACAGGGGTTTGGGGGGACAGACATTGGGGGTGGGTAGATCTGCCCTCTCTCTCCAGCCCATGGAATGTATTGGGAATAGACTGCACCCACCGGAACTGAGGCCTAAATGTCCCTAAGATATTTTATCATGACTTGTATGTTCTATAAATTGTCAGCCACAAGAGTCTGGAGGCCCATCAGGCCATAAACAAGGCCTTGCCCTTGGCAAACAGTTCTCTTTCCATTGCAGTGAACCTGCCCCAAGGAAGGAACAGCTTTATGGGAGGCAGGAATGAGTTCCTCAGAGAAGACTTGGCATGTGACCAGAGACAAGGCCATCTGTATCTGCAGATGGGACTTCAAGTCCCCGGATAGCAGCAGTGACAGGGAGGGCAGGGGAGAGAGGAACCCAGGGCTCAGGGGTAGACCTCTAGCTAGGCAGGAAGGGCCCGGTGACCATGTAGCCTGTCTGGACAGGCTTGGGGAAAGTCCAAGCCCCACAGGGCCCCAAGTCAGCACCTGGCACCGATCAGTGCTGGTCCCCAGGAGAAGGTGGTACCATCATGTGAAGAAAACAGAGACAAGCACACTCAAATATAAAATTAAAATAAAGTAAAAATAAAACTTACTAAGCTAACTAACTGAAAGATGTATCCTGACTCTCAGGAGGTCAGTGGACTAGATGTGTGTTAATGTTCTTCTGCCACCCCCCGAAATGAATGACCCTGAAGATCATTGACAATGATCCATGCTCAGCCCTTTGCCTTAGGACCAGCCTCTTCCAGGTATCCTCCCCACCCCCACCCCTACCCCCAAGTTTGCCAAGTGGGTCCTGACACTTCATGTCTTGTGGAATGGTGACATCTGCTGGCCGTCGCTGTCACTAGAAGCAAGTTCTCTGAAATTAAAAGGGGGTTGTGGGGGACAGCACTTGGGTATGAGCCTTGACATGCCATGACCTCTACGCGGGGGTGGGGGTGGGGGCTGGCATTTTGTTATGAACACACACGCGTGCGCGCATGCACACACACACACACACACACACACACACACACACACACACGTCCTCTCCACATTAGAGAGCAGAAAGGCCCAGTGAGGGCTGATACGCTTCGAAGAGGTTATTGAAAAAGGATATGAACCTCCTCCCAGCAGAACCGGACCCAGCCTCATTGGTCCAGAATGATCGCTCAGTGAGTTGATTGAGCATTCCGTGATCTCTTTAGAGCTAGACCAATCCACATGCTTCATGCCTTCACTGCTTCCTGCAAAATCAGATGCATTTTTGTCATTCCTCTTTTTCCCTGGTCCCTGGGCCAGCACAGGGCAGGAATGCCTGCCAAGCTGGCAGAGGAGTCCAGCTTTATTTTATTTTACTTATTTATTTTTTAAAGATTTTGTTTATTTATTTGACAGAGATCACAAGTAGGCAGAGAGGCAGGCAGAGAAAGAGGGGGAAGCAGGCTCCCTGCTGAGCAGAGAGCTCATCCCAGGACCCTGAGATCATGACCTGAGCCAAAATCAGAGGCCCATCCCACCGAGCCACCCAGGCGCCCCAGGAGTCCAGCTTTAAAAGTAAAATTAATAAATTTATTCAACAAATACTTGCGGAGTGCCTCTACTTCTAGGCGCCATATGCTGCCCGTAAAGCCAGGAACAGGAGGGTGATGCGAACGATGCGCACGTTGCGGCTGGGAGAGAGACTCGCAGAACATAAGTAGACAAAGGCACTTCCTGATGTTGGGAGGGAGAGTCAATATTTTGTGATAATATTATCATGGCAAGGACTCCCTTAGATTGGCAGTATTTGGGCGCAGCCTGGAATGATCCAAGGAGCCAGGCAGGAAGAGGAAGACTATTCCCAGGAAAGCCAGCAGGTGCACAGACCTGGGTGAGATGCTGAGGGGGGGCCACCTGCAGTGTGTCTGCTCTGGGGCGCAAAGAGGGCGTAGGAGATGACTTGCAAGCAGAAGCTATGTGTACAGGTATCATCCTGAAAGGGAATTTTTTTTAAACCTTTACATTTTGTTTGTTTGTTTGTTTTAAAGATTTTATTTATTTGAGAGAGAAAGAGAGCACAAGCAGAGGAAGGGGCAGAAGCAGGCTCCCCACTGAGGGGGAGCCCTACACAGCACTCGATCCCAGGACCCTGGGATCATGATCTGAGCTGGAGGCAGATGCTTAACCGCCTAAACCACCCAGGTGCTCCATTGATCTATTTTATTTTATTTTATTTTATTTTATTTTTGGAATAAAAAAGAAATGGGCACATCCCCACAATATAGAATATATTCATATATATGTATATGTATACGTATACGTATATGTATATGTATATGTATCCATCCATCATATATATATACGATGGGTTGGATTTACACTGGTCAAGGAGAATTTCCCCTTCAGAAAAGGAACCTTTGCCCAAGATGAAAAATTCATCAAGAGAGGAATCCATATAGTTTTTCAGTGGAAATGGCTTATGATGGGGAAAGAGAAATCGATATACTACTGTTCGGTTTTGAAAGCACTGGCAGATTCTTTAAAGAAGAAGACATGGACTGTGTGGGCTAGGACAAGGTCAAGGCCTGTGTGAGCAGGCTGCCACCAGGTGGCGCTGTAGCCTCACAAAAGTAGAGCACGAGTCCCAAGCCCTTGGAAATACAGCCTGGACCCCAAGTGTTTCCTCTCTCCAGAGGGAAGGAGAGCTGCAGAAACGTGTCCATCTCAAATATTAACACAGGCTTGCTCTTGATTATCCCCCTTTCATATCACTTTGGTCCTGAGGTGCCCTCCAGGCCAACACATGTGTTCCCTCAGCCAGTGTGTCCCCAAGACAGGAAGTGCGTGGGAAAATGGGAAGTTTAATGAAATCAGCCCTTCTAGTCCCTGATGAAAGCCTTGCAGGAGTGTGCTTGTTAGGAGGCAGGAGTTAAAGAGGTATGAGGTTTGGACACAGGCTCGGTGACAGAGAAAGAGTTATTTCTAAGAATAATTCAGGTCCTAGAGAAGAAGCAGGTGTGATTTGAGCCGTGAACATGCCCAGCACATGGCCAATGGTTTGTAATCATTACCTATTTTTACCTTTGTGACCCCAAAAGGCAGGTCCTGCCGGCAGCCCGCATATAGCTCAGGAATCCAAGGCTCAAAGAGCTAAATCACCCAAAGCCACCAATTTGAACCCCGATACTCTGACCCCAAAGCCCAGGAAATCAGCTACCCATGTGAAAATAAGGACAAACCAGGTTTCCACCATAGCGTGAGTGCATTTCCACCTCTCATTCCTAAAGCTGCCTTGAAACCTTTGATTCACGTGTGTCTCTCCCCTATTTACTCCTTTTTTAAAAAAGATTTTATTTATTCGTTTGACACACAGAGGGAGGTCACAAGTAGACAGAGAAGCAGGCAGAGAGGGAGGGGGAAGCAGGGTCCCTGCTGAGCAGAGACCCCTATGCAGGGCTCCATCCCAGGACTCTGACACCATGACCCGAGCCCAAGGCAGAGGCTCAACCCACTGAGCCACCCAGGCGCCCCCTTATTTACTTCTTAATGATGGAAACAGTCTTGTTTATTTTTGCATCCCCAGGTATTGATTACAGATATCCACCTAGTTAACAAATCTTTTGTTCATTAGGTTTACTAGTTAGAAAATCACATTTTTTGAATTGAGGAAAATGCACATAATGCAAAGGTTACCACCCTAAGCCTCCTTGAACTCACCTTCTGGTGACCTCATGTATATTTTCTCATTGTTGGACCCTCATGGCTACCACCCATGCACGGAGCTCTTTGCATCTTGCAAAACTGCACGGAGCTCTTTGCATCTTGCAAAACTGAAACTCTGTCTCCATTAAACAACAATTCTCTATTCCCCTGCTCCCAGCCCCCCACGAAACCACATCCAGCTTTCCTGCTGGATGAATTTGACCACTCCCAGTGTGGAATCATACCATCTTTGCTTTTTTGTGACTGGCTTGCTTCCATTTCTTCATGTCTCAAGGCTCATCGATGCTATAGTTTCAATAATCATCACCTTCCATATCACATATTTTTTCAACAAAAAAGAGTAAACGAGGAGGGCACCTGAGTGTCTCGGGGGTTAAACCTTTGACTTTTTTTTTTTTAAGTTCCTTTTCAGTGTAACAGAATCCATTGTTTATGCACCACACCCAGTGCTCCATGCAATAGTGCCCTCCACAGTACTCACCCCCCCACCCCCCCTTCAAAACCCTCAGATTGTTTTTCAGAGTCCACAGTCTCTCATGGTTCATCTCCTCCTCCAATTTCCCTCAATTCCCTTCTCCTGTCCATCTCCCCATGTCCTCCATGTCCGCTTATTTCAAATAAGCGAAACCATCTGATAATTGACTCTCTCTGCTTGCCTTATTTCACTCAGCATAATCTCTTCCAGTCCCGTCCATGTTGCTACAAAAGTTGGGTGTTCATCCTTTCTGATGGAGGCATAATATTCCACAGCAAATATGGACCACATCTTCCTTATCCATTCGTCTGTTGAAGGGCATCTTGGTTCTTTCCACAGTTTGGCGACCGTGGCCATTGCTGTTATAAACATTGGGGTACAGATGGCCCTTCTTTTCACTACATCTGTATCTTTGCGGTAAATACCAGTGGTGCAATTGCAGGGTCATAGGGAAGCTCTATTTTTAATTTCTTAAGGAATTTCCACACTGTTCTCCAAAGTGGCTGCACCAGCTTGCATTCCCACCAACAGTGTAAGAGGGTTGCCCTTTCTCCACATCGTCTCCAACACACGTTGTTTCCTGTCTTGCTAATTTTGGCCATTCTAACTGGTGTAAGGTGGTATCTCAATTAAACCAGCGACTCTTGATTTCAGCTCAGGTCAGGATATCAGGGTCCTGGGATCCAGCACTGCATCGGGCTCCACACTCAGCACAGAGTCTGTTTGACGATTTTCTCTCTCATCTGCCCCTCCCACTGGCTCATGCTCTCCCTCTCTCTCTCTGAAAATAAATAAATAAATTTCTCTTTTTTTCTTTTTATCTTTTTTAAAAGATTTTGTTTATTTATTTGACAGACAGAGATCACAAGCAGGCAGAGAGGCAGGCAGAGAGAGAAGGGGTAAGCAGGCTCTTGGCTGAGCAGAGAGCCCAATGCGAGGCTCGATCCCAGAGTCCTGGGATCACGACCCAAGCTGAAGGCAGAGGCCTCAACCCACTGAGCCACCCAGGGGCCCTCCCTTTTTTTTTTTTTTTCTTTTTAAACAGCAAACATCTATTGAATGTTCCAGGGTGTTAAGCAATTTTTAATTTTAATTTAAAATTTAAACTTAAGATTTTAAATTTTAATCATGTTAAGTAATTTTGCCTCCACCTGCTGACTTGAGCCTCCAAACAACCCCCTGTGGTAAGGGCTATTAGGATCCATAATCTCAGATGAGAAAACAGGAGGTCAAGGTTGTATCACCAGCGCGCGGTAGAGACAGGATTTGGCCGCGGGCAGCTTCCCCCAGATCTCATGCTTGAGTCAGCATTACCCTGCCGTATGGCTTCTCTCTCTCTTAAAAGACTTGTGTTTTTGGAGGAGAACATAACTGAATTGAAATCTATACTTTAGCAAGGACCATAGAAATTAAGAAAGGTAACCAACCAGCTCAGGTCACCTAAAATATACTTAAGGGATATGTCCGTGGGAAGTTGAAGAAGATAATCAGAATGCAGTTAGAAGAGGCATAACCTTGGGTGTGGCTAAAATGGAGAGGAAGAGGAAGGGTCCAGAAAGGCAGCTTTGTATTTAATCAGTATAAATAAAGAAGAATTTTTGATTAGTTTGAGGAGAATGGAAAATAACCTAGAAGACCACGGCTGAGAGCTACTACAAAGAAGGGATAGGAAAATAGATCATATATCCAAAGTCCCTTCCAACTATGAGAGTCAGCAGTTTGATGCAAGCCTGGAAGAATGTATGCTTTACACCTCGGTGCCTGGAAGGATCCAGGACGTCCCCGGAGATAGGAAAATTATCAGGAAGGACTGATTTGGAAAAGCAAGACAAATCTGGTTTGGGGCAAATGTGGCTTTTTGTATGGCAGAAAGGGAGTTTTTGTTTCTTGAAGTATTGTAGGAGGTCCTCCGGAGGTGAATGCTGAAGAAAGTATAAGAAAAAGATGGGCGAGAAGAGCCTTTTGGGAGGGAGGTTCTGCCTGAACAGGACCAAGCCTGGAACAGCCTCCCTTCCCGGGGAGGAAACGCCTTTGGACGGCAGCCTGCTGTCAGCCTACAGAGGCCTGCGCTGGTTCCAGGAGAGGCTACCCGGGCCGCAGGGACAGGACGTCGGCCCAGTTGTGGGTGGCTCTCGGGTGGCAGAGGGCCTCGGACACCAGTCATCCTAAGCCATGAAAGGGCTGGAGCAGAGTGACACAAAGCAACTCAGCCTACAGGACACAGTCCATGGGCGGGTTTCGGACTGATCATCAGTGGGGCGGGGCTGGAAACAGGCGGTTGCCAGAAGAATGATTGCGCTGCTCCCCTGCCCTGACGGGCCCCCCTTCCTGGCCCCTCTGCCTCCTCCCTGGCAAACCCCAGTTCACCCTTAAGACTCAGGTGAGGCTCTTCTCCCTGGAGAAGCCGCAGCCCAGCTCCCAGGTCCCCCCCACCCCCAGCCCCACCGCAGCCTAACCCACAGAGCTCCATTGACTGCAGCTGGAACGCAGGGCTGGGTTGGATCCACTTTGTAGCGCTGGGGCTGCGGGGCCTCCGCAGGCTGTACGCGCGGAGCGGCTGTGAGCAAGGAAGAGGCCAGGGGCTGGAGAACGAAGGCACGGGGACGGGCTGTGGGGACAGCCCTTGTAGAGAGACTTAAGGATGCGCGGGAACGCAGAAGGTCTTCCCTTCCCCTCTCTGGCCGCCCTCAGAAGCAACCTGAGGGCTTTGAAGGGGCGGGCGAGGGGTGGGAGGTTGGGTGAGCCTGGTGGTGCGTATTAAGGAGGGCGCGTATTGCATGGAGCACAGGGTGTGGTGCGAAAACAATGAATACTGTTACGCTGAAAAGAAATTTAAAATAAATAAATAAATAAAAAGAAGTTCATCACAGCCCTCCTTGGGTCGGATGGTGCCCGGTGACAGGGAGACTGCAGGGGCAAGGGACCAGAATGTGCAAGGGGCCAGAATGGTCTCTGGCAGCTGGAGGGGCGGGTCGCTCAGCAGGACCCAGAGCCGGGGCTGGTCCAGGAGGAAACTGGCAATTCTGTACCAGCTCCGTGCCACCTGCCAGGAGACTTTCCTGTCTCTGGACCGGTACTTTTCCTCATGAGACAAACATGAATCACTCTGTATAGCTCGTTTCGTCTGTGCTTCATCACTTACCCACGCATCACTTTCACATGTGTATCACTGCTTGTCGCCCGCCTCAACACTTTTGGTGACACCGATGTCTGCATGTACCAGTACCTGCGCTTTGTCCGAGGGACACTCTTGGAGCCCTGGGAATCACAGCAAACTTTCGAAACTCTTCCTTCTCTGGAAAGAAGCAGAGCACCATAAAGAAGAAAACTCCAGGACTGGATGTGGCCTGTTTCCCCAGTGACTTGGCTCTGAAGCCCCCCTGCTCCGGAGAAGGGCGGAGGGATCAGCGCCATCCCAGCTCTGCTCATCGTTGGCTGTGTCGCTTTGGACAAGGTACTTAACCTCTCTGAGCTGCGGCATTGTCATCTGTCAGTCTAAGGTAATCCTAACACCCCTCACCCCACCCCCCAACCCGGGGACAGTGTCCTGAAAACCCTTAACAGAACACTTGACAGCATTCCGGAAGGGAGCTGTTCTTCGCTCCCGTGCGAACCTTTCTTGCTAGCTCCTGCCTCTGAGTGTTCTCTCCACGGCGGAAATGAGGCTGTTTTGTATGCGGCCAACCAACGACTGAACAGAACGGTGTATCTCTTTCAACCCAGAACGTAACCTCTTATGGAACACAGTGAGGTTTTAAGCAGACGTGCAAAGTGGTTTCTCTCTGACTGTTATCAAACATGAATCTGGGGTTTGGGAATCTCTGGCAGTGGCTTTCCTCCATTGACCCCAGCATTTGACGAGGGCCCAGAAGACCTGTCCGTGACCTTGTCCTTGAAAGGCTGGAGTCCTGCCCCCCAAATCCATGTCTTTCTGTAAGAGATGTCTCGTTCACCCCTGCTCCTCCTGAACATCACTGACCTTACTCGCTTTTTCAAGCCGAACAATATGAATACGAGACCGGGGTGTTAACCAGCCAAGGGGACGCCTGAGGCTGAGCCCACCCACAGCCCACCACAGGCTCGGGAGCATCACAAACACGCAAAACCTAAGGACTGTGAGCAAATATTTATTAAATCCAGTACACTGAAGGCACAGGCCTTGACTGCAGCTCTCTGGAAAAGTAATCATGATTTCCCCAGCTGGTAAGTCAGCTTGTTTATCTTCCGCATATTTTTTAACGAAGATCTGTTATGATTTCCCTTTACAGTGGTTAAGGCTCAGCACGCCAATGAGTTTGGATTTATTCCACTTGACATCATCTCCTAAATTGGGTTTTTGCCTCTTTGTGCCCTGATAACTCATCCAAGCACCCATTTTATGGCTTCTGTTGGTAATACCTGAAGCCGGGATGCTTATTACTGAAATCGTTCCTTCGCTTCCCCATTTCTGTGCAAGGGAAAAGCTGGCACAAATCTCTGTTGGCGTGTGAGATGGATGCCCTATTTTGCCTTGCCAGTGGCCAGATACTCTCCTCTGACCAAGACCTTGCCCACAGGCTACAATGCCAGGGCCAGCTGACAGCGTCTGCTTTCCAGAACAAATTCCACCTCTGGGTGATGATGGTACTCTCTTCCCAGGACACAGCCCTCAGTTGATGCAGTTGCCTCCTTGGTGGGCTCTCCCATTTCCCCTATGTCTCCCCCAGGCCAGGTTTTCTTTCGGGGCCACGAGGCTAAGTGGAACCTGGGCAGCTGCACCAGCAGCACTGACAGAGGCAGCCAGTGAGGGGCCCAGCACCAGACCCTGAGTCGGACATCACCTCTATGACCCAGGGCAAGCAACCTAGCCTTTTCAGCTCCATTTCCTCACTAGCAGAATGAGATTAATAAAGGAAAGCCTACCTTGAAAAATTAGAAATAATCGTTAGATCTGGGTTTCTCCAGGCCGTGCCAGCTAAGTCGTATGTTAAGCCCCCCCAAACAGCAACCCTTAGCATTTCCAAGGAATGGTCTATGGAGGTCTTCCCTCTCCATCAGGGACCCTCATGTGCTCATGATCAGCACCCCAGCTATGGCCTGGTGTTGGCCAACTCCTGCCCTCTATCATGGCCTACTTCAGTGGAATGGGAACATGAGGCCCCTGATCCTTGCCCCAGAGCCTTGGGGATGCACAAAACTGAAGCCACAGAAGAAATCCAAAGATCCAATGGTGATGAGCACACAGGAGCCTGTCGAGACCATCCTCTGAATTGTAAGGGGCACTTCCTTCTGTTCCCATTGGTTATTTCATTGTACCATCTTCTACTGAGGCTAAGTTCAGGGGGGCAGGAAGATGACAGGTGATAGATCTCAGTAGTTCTAGAACACACTCCTCCTCTCCCGACCCTGACCCATTCATTCACTTATCCAACAGCTACATCTCCAGTCCCAACTACTTAGCAGGCATTGGGGTCTGCCCCAGGGATACAATGGTGAACAAAATCAGGGCAACTCTTGGTCTTATGGAGCTCACAGGCTGCTGGGGGACAGTGGACAGCCAGCGTGGTAAATGCTCTGATAGGAAACATAGGGTGCTCTGTCTTAGGTACTAGGCACCGTGAGGTCAAGGAAGGCTTCCCAGAGGAAGCCTATTCAAAGCTTGAATAGCAGCTCTCTCACCTCTGGGAGGCCCTCTTCAAGAGACCCCCACCAACAGACTCTTTGCAGGGCACTTCATGGGTCCTGCAGGCAAGTCGAACAGCCCTCTGTCCTGGGGAAGCCCTAGGTGAGCTCGACCCAGACACTCAAATGCGGGTGCAAAGAGACCAGCACAGTGCCTGGCCCAGAGCAAGTCAGTGAAAGAGAAAAGGGAACTTGTTTTTTCTTACTTACAGGCTTTTAGCCAATGATATGGGGCTTGTCTGATAGTGGGTAGTCATTTGAAACAGTCCTAAGATGGGCTTAGGGGAAGTGGGGGTGCAAAGGTAGAGAGAATTCACATGACAGGGGACCCAAGGACACACTTCCCCGTGGCCACCGGGGTTCCCCTAAATGATTTCTTCCCATGGTAATTTCGTGCAGTGTCTTTTTGCTGATAGAACAGCAGTAACTTGCATTTTCTGTAGCAAGAAGTTTTTCTTTCTTTTCCTCTTATTCCTCAGGTTTGTCTCTTTATGGTTTCCTGTGTTCCGACATCCTCTCCTTTCTTCACTTGAAAGTAAAGCAAATTAAACCGGATGAAAATCCTCTGTAAAGAGACATCTTGATCCACCAGCAGCTTGGCAGCCAAGGGAAATTTGCATCTCTTCAATTCCTTGTAATTATTCATTTCCTTTCTCTTTCCCCTCTTGAACAGAATGGCAGCAACACAGCATGCACAGTTTTTCCCTAGATAAGAACTTGAAAGGGTGAGACTGAGGGCAATGACTCAGCTCTCTTTTCCAGACTCCTCAGTGTCCCTGAATTTTTGCCCGAGAGAGTTCCTGAGGAGGAGGGCCACTCCAGCCCCACGCAAAGACTAGCAACGGATGCATTAAGTAATATTCCTCCGAAAATGTATTGTCATGCCATTAAGGGTTTTCTGTTTAATATTTATTACCCACTTATAGTGCATTTGGTGTTAAGTGAAGCCATAAAAAGTTCAAAATCAATTATAATAACAATAACGGCTCCTATTTGCAGTTTATGGTTTAAGGTTTGGTTTCCCCTGCATTTACAGGTTGTGCACTTAAGTGGCTGGCTCAAACAGCCCAGCCAGGGTTCAAACCTGCTTCGAGAGAAGGCAGCTCCAACCTGCCATCTAATGGAAGTCACAGACTTCCCCCACCCAACCCCCTAAACTGGAGCCCTCCTTGCTGTTGCCATGGTGATGTGAAGATCCACCTCCTTTTTTTAATGCCAATCACCATCTCCAGTTCAGACCTGTCCCAAGTGATAGACTTGTAGACATAGTAGCTTCCTGGGCTTTGCTCTATGACGTTACTACGTCACATCAAACTCAACCCTTCTGAGGCTCAATGAGAACGTTCTGCACTAAAACCTGTGCCTCCTACCAGCTTCCCAAGCTACAGGGCTGGGAGTTCTGTCACCTCTCCCCGATTGCTCAGGGAAAGAAGGAGCTGGAGCAATGGTCATTTCTCTGGGCATTAACCACCCTCCAGTGAATCCACCCCAAACACTGTCGTATGTAATGAAAAGAACCTGCAAAGGTTAAACTCTACCCAACTCCTGTCTCACTGAGGTCCATTTGTTCATGACCTGAGAAGAGAACTAGCCTAGGTTAAAAATCGACTCGATTCTACTGTACGGTGATACTTGTCGCCTTCAAGCACAACAGAGTTGGAAGACGGGGTGACTGATCATACTTTGGAAAGGAAGACAGGAAGTAAATTGGTTGAACAGAACTTCTAAGAAAAGGCCAGCAAGGGCTACGTGTGTTGTGCCCTGCAAAAATTCCTATTGGCTGCCTGCCTGAAGGTCAGAGTCATTCCAGGAGAAGCATTGTTCGTCTTCGTGACGACCACGACCATGGTGAACCTCAAGAGCTGTGCCGCTCCAGAACTGTGGACTGCGGCTGGCACAGATTGACGTGACTGGGGTGAATCCCTTTCTCACCAACATGTAGGAGGATGGTGGTGCAGATGGCGAGAGGCAGAAGACAGATGAGGAAGGGCAGAGACCAGAAGCTGGTCTGGAGAATTCCAAAAAGGCAGAGTCTGGCCCTTGAGAAATCTGTCAGCAGGGGCATTCCTGTGTGGTCCAAAGGTCCTCCCCTGCCGCCCCCCTGCACTGTTGTGCAGTCCATTCCAGAGCCCCAGAAATGCCTCTGCCACCGTAACCCCCAGCCCAATCCCAGGCTTTGATGCAGAGCCAGATGCCTTCCACCCTCCCTGGGTCTACCGTTGATAGACATTGTAACTCTTCCATCCTCACCTGCAGACCTGTGGGGACAGCCGGTTATCTGCCAGAGATGTTTTTTTAGATATTCTCATGTGCAGCAATAAGCCTGAAACTGGGAGTTCAAGGAACTTGTAAGAGGGATACATACTTTCATCTACCCACCCTGGATTTTCCCGTTAGCTTTACCCTCCCCAACAGGGAGCTCAGCAGGAGTGCAGAATCGAAAGCTACATATGTAACATCTAGGGGAAGCTGCCCCCAGGGCCTGAGCAGTGAGGAAGATTGCAAAGCCAGCTCCCTTCTGACACTCAGAAATTTCCCTACAAGAGGGATTTGCTTTGATTTGCTCAAGGCGAGCAGCACCATGGGACTGAGGCATATCTGAATTCTTGGAGGGTTGCTGCCTAAGCAACTTAAGAAGCCCAGGGAGTCAGGGGGAGGGGATAGACCAGCGCTTAGCACCCACTGAACCCTGCTGCCAAGGTGCCCCCCAGGACAGCAGAGGCTGGAGCGTGACAGACTCCTTGCAGCCGAGGTTGTGAATGTGGGTCCAGTTGGGTCAGACCGTTTGCAGAGGGAGAGGAGGCAGGCAGCTCCCTGGGTGCCCGCCATGCCTGGCCTCAAGCAGGGCCATGAGAGGCTGGGCTTTCCTGCCCCAGTGTGAGCAGAGGTGGCCGCAGCTGCAGCGTCTGGTCATGGGCCTCGGAGTGTCCAGAGAGACAGGGCGCTGGGCAGAGACGGGGGCAGGGCACGGTGATTCAAGAACAAGCCGAGGGGCGGCTTTCTGATGGGATCTAGACCCACAACTTGAAGCTAGACGCTGTCGGCTCTCTGGAAGACCAGTCCTGGGCTGTGACCCAATTCATAATCCACAGCTTTCAAGGTGCCCCGGAGCTCATATCCTTCATGGCAGCCCTTTATGAAGAAAGTCATTCCAGAGGGTCTGTCCTCTGCAAGTCACCCCTGACCATGCAGGATCAGAAAACCACAAAGCTCATGGGTGCACGGCATTGCCAAGAAGAAGTTTTAGGGGGCAAAGAATAAGGTACGCTGACCTGTGTGTGTGTATAGTTTAGAAGGTCTCCTGATGCGCCACAAATATACAAGCATTCAAAAAACCTTTTTTTTTTTTAAAGATAGTCATTAAACTGTGGCTAACTCAGGCAGCACCATGTCCAAGAGATCAGAATTAGCATCCCCGCTTGGAGCAGTCAGAACTCATGTGCCTTCAGCCGTGAGACTTCAAGGACCTCCTGTCATGTACACTGTCTCCAAGGGAGGGTGTATAACCTCGATCTAATCATGAAGAAACACCGAACAAACCCAAAATGAGGGAGGCGATGATGAGGAATTGCATTTTCTTCTTCTTCTTCTTTTTTTTTTTTTTTTAGATTTTATTTATTCATTGGAGAGAGACAGGGAAAGAGCATGAGCAGTGGGGGAGAGGTGGAGGCAGAGGGAGAAGCAGACTCCCTGCTGAGCTGGGAGTCTGGTGCCAGGCTTGACCCCAGGATCCTGGGATCACGACCTGTGCCGAAGGGAGATGCTTACGCATTTGAGTCACCCAGGTGCCCTGAGGAATTGACCTCTTTAAAAATGTTGCTGTCATAAAAGGTAAAGGCTGAGGAGACATTCTAGATTAAAGGAAGCTAAAGAGACACAACAGCTAAATATGAAATATGTCCCTCAGCTGGAGTCTGTCCGGGAATGCAAGAAGTGCCACACAGCCCATTATTCAGTCAGCGGACAAAATTTGGGGAATGAACAATAGATTAAGTTAAAAGTATGAATCAACATCAACACACAAAGTTGATGGTTTTATGTCAAAGAAAATCCTTGTTCTTAGAAAACACACATGAAAGTATCTAGGAGCCAAGTTCCTTGATGTATATCACTTACTCCCAAGTGGTTCAGCAAAAAATTGAGAGAAAGCGATAGAAGGGGGCTGGGGGACAAAGAAAAGAGACAGTAAAACAGGTGGGTTAAATGTTAACAGGTGAATCTACATAGGTTTATAAAATGTTCTTTGTTCTATTCTTTTTTTCCCAAGATTTTATTTATTTATTTGACAGAGAGAGAGATCACAAGTAGGCAGGCAGGGAGGAAGCAGGCTCCCCACTGAGCAGAGAACCCAATGCGGGGCTTGACCCCAGACCCTAGGATGACCACCTGAGCTGAAGGCAGGGACTTTAACCCACTGAGCCACCCAGGTGCCCCTTTTTGTTCTATTCTTATGTTTGCAATTTTTCTGTAAATTCAACATTACATCCAAATAAAAAGTTAAAACAAGTGCCATTTCGTTACCTCCATGGTTTAGGTTTTGCCAATATTAGGATGCCTGCCTCCTCTGGGTCAGGCTGGCTCCAATTCTCTGGGTTGCAATGAGACAGAGGAGCTAAGGTCGCTTCAAGGCAGAACCAGGAACCCGGGGCTCCTCCCCCTTTCTGTCCCATTAGTGTCTTGCTGAGTTTCCAGGCTTATTTATGCTGCTCCCGCCCTCTGGCCGAAGGGGAGACACTATCCTGGATCCCACAGCAGGTGCACTGGATGGAGCCTTTGCATTAGATGGAACTCAGCAGAGCTGCTGCCCCTTGGGTCCAATGTGAATCTATGGTGGTTTGAGCTCAGTGTTTCCATCCATTTCTTTAACATTGCCAGGCCTTTGGTACTCCTTATGATCCTCTATTACCATTTTAAGGACTGATTGACAAACCTCCTCCTAATTGTAAAGAAACATAAAACACAGAGAGGCAGATTGTTGATTTTTGGACTGCAAAAGACTTTGACCCCCAGATTTATATCATGGTCTGGACAGTGAAGAGACTTTCCAGAAACACTTGAGGAAACTGATCCAAAACCAGGTGCTAAAAGTAGGTTTGAGGTAGTAGAGTGTGAGGTTCATGGAACACAGAAGTAGGTGAGGTAGGACTAGACAAAGAGTTGGTGTTCCCACAGGTGGGCAGAGCCTAGGTAGGCTGAGCACCCAACAGTGGAGGCCCAGGCCCAGTGGTCACCCCCAACGAAGCCAGCTGGAAGTGGTAAGACTAAGCCACATGTCTAGGGTGGGAAAAGGCAAATTGTTAGCTCAGCGCATCTGGGGACCCTGTAACAGAGCCCCAATCCCTGCTACAGGGCTGGGTCCCAATGTCAGGGCAGAGGGGCCACCAAAAGACCTTGTGCTGAGACCGGAGTTCACCAGGACTTTTCAAGCTGCAAAGAATGGAACCCCACCATGACCTGGGAAGCCCATGGATTCTAGGCTATCCATGGAAGCCAAGAGCAGAGTTGATGAGGAGCCCAAGAAGTAAAACTGGAGGTGGAATCATGTGGGAGTGGGACTGTCAACCCTCTGGTCCTTGTCTCAGCTTCCCTCTGTGATTTGCTTCATCTGTCTCTCTCAGATCCACCTTCTCTGTCTCTCAGACCCCAGAACTGCAAATGAAAGTGGCCAACAATTTCCACACCAGTTTGGCCACCTGGAGAAAGAGAGATGGATTCTTCTGTCAGGCACAGTTGTAGGCTCCTATGCGAGGGGATGGCTCAGATTTTGCAGTTTGCCCTTTCGTGGGCTAATTGACTCTAGAAGGAAGCCTGAATGCATTGTGGGTGGATGGTTGGATGGATGGATGGACAGATGGATGGATGGATGGATGGATAGAGTCGGGGTGTGGCATTTCCTAAGAAGACTAGAAAGACCGCCCAACAAAATGCCATCCAGAAAGGGGTCTGCCGAGGCAGGCTGCAGAATTAGGGGACTTTAATACATGTCTCCACTTAAATGCTGCTTCTTTGGGGCTATTTTGACAAAGCCTGAGACTGGTTGTCCCTGGTCATATGACTAATGAAGGTTCTGATTTTCAACCAAAGCCTCTCACCCACGAGACAGCTGTGAGGCACAGGAATGAGGATTAGTGCTGACCTCTAAGACCAGGACTTCTCCCCAACATCCCTGCACTCGCCAGTTAACACGTTAGGGATGTGCTTCCGGTGGGCAAATTTTGCTGGGCTGTGAGGTGTTGGAAAGGATACAGTGAACTGGGGAAGAGGAGAGAGGAGAGCGGCCTGGGCACGGCAATCTGCTCAGACAAGGCCCCTCCCACACCAGAGCCCATCTGAGAGAAGACTCCAAAGAGGCTGGAGGTATGCCTGTGGAGAGGCATACCCAGGTATCAGGGGGCTTGACTCCTGTGACCAGCTTTGTGCCCAGACGGCATGTCTACATTAGAGGGGGCAAACTCCTTAGCCCTGATCGGTAGCCATCCGTCCGTCCGTCCATGCAGCCATCCGACCATGCAGCCATCCATCCACCCACCCACCCATCCATTCACCATCTAACTAACAATTTTAATTTATTTATACATCAAGCTCTGTGCTATAGGGACTATTCTGGGATGGAGTCAGCAGAGACAGGCACATAAGCCCTAATATGATCACTACTTTAAGTATGAGTAAAGCGCCAGGGAGAAGAGAGAGGCTCTCGGGTCACCTGGGTGAACTGGGCTCAGCCTCATGGAGGAGGAGTTTCGAGCTGAGTTGTGAAAGATGATCCCACACACAGGGTGTGCTACGGCAGAGCGAACACTGAACAGGGGGCATCAGGATGCTCAGGTTTTTGTCCTGAGTCTGTGACCATGCCGCCTGGCAGGGGTGGGGAAGGGCTAAGTCGAGGCAAGAGATGTGCCCAAGGGGCTAAATATAAGGAGAAATCACCATCAGAGTCACGCAAGTGTAGGCTGAAAGGCCCCTTAAGTCATGTGGCCTAGACCCTCTCTTCCCCACCCCTGCTCCCAGCCCTCCCAAACTCCCCCTCCAGCTTTGGGTTCTTAGTAAGTCACTTCACCAGCTAAGCTCCATTTCTTTATCCACAGGGCCTTGGACTAGACAGTGGTGGAAGGACAGCTCCCTCTTAAAGATCCCATGGTCAGTCCAGCCCAGAGCGGCATGTGAGCAGGCAGACAATGCCAGGGAGTCCCCGCTAGAGTCCCAACGAGCAGACAGAGCTCTCCTCAAGCCTTGAGCCAGACCCCAGGGCCTGGAATAAGTATTAGCTTTTCCTCTTCCCTCCCTGCCTCTCCTGGGTCCTGGTAGCTCCCATGCCTCTCCCCTCCACTTAGCATGGGAAGCGGAAGTCATCGCATCCCGTGCACAGTGGAGGGATTAGATTTCCAATAAGGTTTATGTGGGAAATGAGCTTCTTATACACCAGGCTGAGCAGTTCCACATTATAGCTGAAGGGAAAAGAGCCTGAAAAATCATTAACCTCTGTGACTGGATAAAGGAAGCTGAGCCACGAGAGGAGGGCCTTCCAGGGACTCAGTCTGCAAAATTACCAGCATGTGGGGGAATTTCTGGCCCCTCCTGTCCAGTAAGAAGAGGAAGTAGTTCCTCGGAGCAATGTATAGGGGTTGGACATCTTTTTTTTTTTTTTTTTAAGATTTTATTTATTGATTTGGCAGAGAGAGACACAGCGAGAGAGGGAACACAAGCAGGGGGAGTGGGAGGGGGAGAAGCAGGCTTCCCGCCAAGCAGGGAGCCCGAAGCAGGGCTCAATCTCAGGATCCTGGGATCTCGACCAGAGTCGAAGGCAGACACTAGACCGAGCCACCCAGGCGCCCCGGGCTTGGACAGCTTGTCACGGCTCCGCTGAGCTACTAGCCTTCTATCTGACTGATACTGAACAATCCATTTGGATGTTCCCTCAAGCGCCCCAAATTCAACTTGCCCTAAACAAGATACGCCATCCCTTACAACCCATTCCCTGTCCACCCTCACCGCCACTGGATCATCTTGTCTCCCAAGTGGAAACTACAGAGTGACGAGATGTTGCAGACAATTACCTTGAGTTGGTTCGGCACAACCCCCATTGCTGAAGCCCGGAGGCCTACCCCCTGGCCATTTCACGACGCCCCCGCCTCTCCATCTTTTCCTCCAGTGGCCTGGTTCTGGCTGTCATGCCCTCTTGCCCGGATCTTGCCTCCTTACTCATCCCCTTCTTCAGCCAGCTGTGTCCAAGACAACTAGAGTCACCACTACCGAGATTAGAAGAGAGAACTCTGCCCTGTCCTTAGAGTGGTCCATACGGTCCTCACAGGACTCCTCCTCCCTCTCCCTGAGAAGGAACCACGGTTCTGACTATTAGTAGGCTTTTGCATTTCTAGACACATCTCAGAATCAGATTCTAGGGTTCCAGAGAACAAATCTGGTTGGGGTTTTTACATCGAGATGTTTATTGACTTTCTAGATTAATCAGGGGAAGATTGACATCTTTGAAACCTTGAATCTCTAATCCACACCTGTTCTAACATGGCTGTCCCTCAGGTACTTGTTTCATGCTTCCCAATAAAGACTATAGAAATCTTGTCAACATTTAGTATATTTTTTCCCTAAATTTTGAGTATTCTATGCCATCCTCGGTTGCCATTCTATCAAAATGTCATTGTTTTCATATTGATCTGGATCTGGAAACCTTTAACTTATGGGGGTTCTGTAGAAATAAGCTGCCCCCAGTTCCATCACGCCTGTCCCACTCTTCCCCCACTGTGGAACCATTGGTACATCGCGCCTTAGGCCTCCCTGACTGCCAGGGCCCCAGAGCCTTTTCGTGGCTGGAGTTGAAAATGTTTGATGGAGGTCAATTTGGTTTTTGATGGACCTGTTGGTGGGATGAAGCCTGGGCACTCCCTGCAAGCCAACACGAAGCCTGAGCCCCTGACCAGTAAGGCAGCGCACAGCCCACGGCCGCCCTCCCCTAGTGCTCAGAGCTCCCCTTTCTCACGGAGTCCCACTCGCTGGTGTTTCTCTCTCTTCCTGCAGGGAGAGCCCCAAATGCCCTCTCTCTGAGGACCTATCTTGTGTGCCTGGTTAGCTCCATCTTCTGGCGGGCAAGACCGGAGTTACTGACGACGACCTCTATTAGAGCGTCAGATCAAGGGGACTCCCCCTTACCCGACTCTGTGGGAGAGGAGGGGTGTCAGCAGGAAGCCCGGCCCCGTCTCTCACACAAGCTCAACTTGAGGGATACCAAGGTTGGGGTTGGCAGGGTCAGGGGGTCACAGCCAGAAGATCCTGAGGGTGTGGATGAGCTCTGTCCAGTGCCAAAGGCCCTGGTTGAGGCTCTGTCCATCCTGCAGCTTCCATGAGCAGCCGATGTGCATTGTAAAGGCCTCTCTTGCTCACACAGTTCATGTGGCTCTTGCTGTTGCCACTAAAACTCCATCTGCATGAACACTTGTCTGTCACCCGCTGACCGGCACTGTCCTTGGAGGTTCGTCCCTGAGAGGATGGGGTTCAGCCAGGAAGGACAGGGAGCAAGCCGAGAGGAGTGGCCTGGCCTGTGCCCCTCTGCTGGCCTGGAGCAGGCTCTGGTTGCTCCAGGGAGAGTCTGGGTGATTGAGCCCGGGGGGCTGGAGTGGCGGGAGCGTGTCACCGGACAGGGCATGGGTGAGGTGGGTTCCAGGACACGGGCCAGGGGAGCATCTGGGAGAGGACCTATGAGGGCGCTGTGGGCAGCCTCCCCAATGCTCTATGGTCACTTCCAGGGCCCCGACGTCATCACTGCTGGCTTGTCCTCCTCATGATTTCAGGTCTCATCTATAGAATCCTGGATCCCTCCTCTCCAAAGCAATGCTTCTCCCTAATGAAGACAGCATAGAGGAGCCAGCAGCCAGTCCCCTAAAAATCTGGGTAAAGTGTGTTCCAGTGTTGGTGTTTATAGGAATCATTCCTAAAGAAACAAACATTTATGGCACAGACATGCTTATCGCTTACATTATGAGGGTCAAATAACTGGAAATGAATTCGTTGTTCAACAGAGGGGTTTCCTGAATGCCATCACTGAGAATGCCCAAGGGGACAGAGCGACAGTGTCTGCCCACTGATGGGACTAAAGGTAGAACCTTCCCTGCCCCATTCTGTCACATACATGTGCGCACGTGCACACACACACAAACACACACTCACACACACACACACTACACTTAGAGGGAAAGGCAGGGAAGAAGGATGCCATGTGTGATGGGGGGTTATTCCTTGGTAGAAGGAACGTGCCTTCTTTTTTTCATCTTTAAATCATTATTGACTAAATAGACATAGTCTGGATAAAGATTAAAGAACTCTTTATGACCTAACTTGTTAGTAAGAAAGGAGAATATTTAAGATATGATTTAATATTTGATAATATGCTCATCAGAATAGTTGAAACGCAGACTACCCGGGAAATTGAAAGCATGTAAAGGTGTCTCATGGACCCAGACATTTCTCTCATGGTTTCTGCTTTTCAAGGCATGCTTCTAAAAGGGAAACCTAGCTCAGAATGAAAATAGTTCATTTGGGGGCTTCCCATGATCTCTGTTCTTTCAGGAACATTCCTATGTAATAAAATGTTATTTGTATAACAAAGTTTGAAAAGAGGGGAATCACGCTTATATTCTGCAGACACACACAGAAGGCCATATTGTAGGATTCCAGGCAGAGGAAAATCCAAGTGGAGGTGAAGTGGCCGAGACAGAGAGCAGAGCAGCGGTTGCAGGGACTGGGCGAGGGACAGAGCAGTGAGCGATGAGGAGCGCGGGTGTCTCTGTGACAGAAACGTCGTAGAACGACATGGTTGTGCAACACCCTGAATGGACCTAATGAAACCTCCATATCCCACTGCAAAGGATGCGAGTAAAATTTTATGTAAACTCAAATTCTACTTTATTTAATAAATTAAATCTATGAAGTAATTATAGAGGTGAACACAGAACACAAATATGATAAAAAAGGAAATGACGGGGGAGGGGGAGATATGCTCTGGGGGTCCAACCAGCACGAGCTGCTGCTCAGGGGCCTAGCCTGCTTGCTCCACGGAGGGAGGGGGCGGCAGCTTGTGGGCCCAGACTGCTTGCTCCACAGAGGCAGGGGGCAGCAGCTCGGGGACAGGACCCTGCTGGTCATCCAGTAAAGGCAAAATGCCAGGTGGCTCTTCTGTGGCAGAGAAGTGAACGAGGGCCCTGACGACCATCTGCCCTGGTCCCAACGGGTCAGGGGGGGCCACTGGTCTCCCTAACCCACTGTGAGCTGCTGTAGCAGGGATGGTGGAGACCAGCTCAGGCCCCAGAGGTGCAGCAGGTGCCAGAGGGGCTGCTGGAACAACTTCCTGATTTTGCTCTGGGGCCGGTGCTGTAGCTCCAAGAAGAGAAAGCATCATCAGCTTGATTGACTTCCCTTTTGCCTTTCCCTTTCCCCACCACTCAGCGTGGCCTGCGTTCAAGACCCAGCCCCCGGAAGGTGTCCCCGACGGAAGCCCATGGGGACAGGGATCTGAGACGATTCACTCTCTTCGGCCCAATTACAATCTATGGAGGCTTCCTCAGTGTGGCCCACCCTGCCTCCTCCTCAGGCCCACACCAGTTACCCCCAGTCCTCCTCACCCCCAGCCTCTGGCTCCGTGGCCTTTCTGGGAGGGCATTGACTTTCTGGCAGCAGAAGCTGGGCACGGCGCTGCAGGTCCGAGCCCGGCACATAGACCTGCAGGTAGGCTAGCAGCGTATGCAAGCTGGGAAACTCTGGAGGCTGCACAAAATCCCCTGGATACTTTTCCACCCAGGTGTTTAGGATGGCATAGATGGCCCTGGGGAAAGACATGGAGACAGAAAAGTCAGAGGACAAGGTATGCATCCAAACCAATATCCCAGGGAACCCCTGTAGGAACCTGGGCCCCTGGGCTTCCAGCTCCTGTCCGAGACCAGTCGGACTCCTTGTCCACCTGCGACCTGGCAGTCCTGCCTGAGACAGGCCTGCTCCCAGACAGTGGGCTAGCCAAAAGCCTCTAGGAGTGGGAGTCCGTGATCAATGGGGTGATCATTTCTGGACTTCTTAGAGGAGCTGGACACACTCCTCAGTCTGTCTCCTTGCCCATGAGCCACTTGAATTCAACTGCATGTGCCCAGGGAGGGGTGGTGTCTGGCCTCTTAATTACCCTCACTGCACTCGTCTCTGCTCCGTGAAGATCCAACCGAGGAGGGAACAAAGGGACTCTGTCTCTAGCCAGGCCTTCCCAGGACCCTCCCCATACCTCCATCGTTACCTCCTCTGCCCGTTCACTAGGTGCCATGAGAGTGGGTCTGTTTCCACTGACACTCACCTCCCACAGGGTGTGGGATGCCTGCTGCTCCCTGGGCTCTACTGGGTCACCACTCTCCCTGAGCCCCCTCTGAGCACCCAGCGTGCAGGTGCCAACAGAATGCTGTGCGATGGTTCCTAAATCCTGCGTTCTGGGTCCCAGAATTGGGCAGAGAGAGGGCTGGGAGGGGGCAGGGATGGAGCATGACCCACTCAGGGGTTGAAGCTGTCCTCCATCCCCCTCTGCTCTCCCACAGTGCTCACACACCTACCCCAGCTCCCCAGGGCACCTTCCTAGTTTCCAGTAGAAGCTCTCAGACAATTACCCTAAAGCAGGAATCACAGAGTGTGAATGAAGGTCCATCAGCCCCTTGAACTCACAGGACCCTCACTGCCCTGCTGGAGAGGGAAGGCCCTCCTGGAGCAGCCAAAGCTTACTCACATGTCGCGCTGCTCCTGGGATCTCTTGACCTCTTCATACGTGGAGTAATAGCACCCGAATCTAGAGGAGGCCAGGGGGCATCATATGAGATGTCTGCGGATGTTGGGTCTCACCCTCTGACCCTCGACTAGCCTGCAGCCCTGGGGTGCTGTCTGTTCTGTGCCGGGATCCCATTCAGCTCTGAGATAATTGCCTCCACCTACTAGGGCTTCCTGAATGCTTGCTGAATGAAAGGGCCCCAACCAGCCCATCACCAACATCTGAGGGGGCCTGGCCCTGCTCACCCCCAGGGATGACTGTTCTGGATTCATCCAGACACAGACCCCAGAAAGAATCTCAGATCTCCCTTTCAATGGCAAAGGAGCCCTGCTCAAGATCACAGTGAGAGTAGGGATTAGGCAGAGGCTTCATCATGAGGGGCACGGGAATGTTCAAAGAGCATGCCCACAGGCCCTCCAGCAGACTTTTCCACCGGCGCAGGCTGCCAGGTATCCTTTCAGACACCTGCCACTGAGTCCCTGTAATACCTCTGCCCCAGTTAGGAGCAAGGGGAAGTTTGGGGAAGCATGGGGACCTGCCAAAGTCTCACAACCAGGCATTGGCCTAATCCCACGGGGCAGTTAGGGGCAGGGGAGGGTGCTCACCTTGCACATAGTTGGTCCAGCACCTCCCCGGTGCCGGCAAAGGTGTCGTATGTGTCCAGAAAGGTGTGGACACAGTGTAGATCTTGTCTGAGGACGGCAGGCACCAGGTGATCAATGGCGGCCTCCAGCTTGTCGGCCCGCTCCGCCATCAGCAGTGAGGTCCTCGTCCTCTTCCGGGTTGAGCCATTTTCCCCCTGAGGTGAATCAGAGGAGACATGAGTCAGTGCTGTGGCCACCAGGAGGGTTGGGGCTTGGAGAGCAGAATGAGCCCCCAGATCTCAGGGACTTCTGCAAGAGGTGGGACAAGAGAGCCCAGAGTCTGAAAAACAATCACTGACTCAGTGTCTCATTGGGTTCAGCCTAAGGCTCTTGGTTTTGCTTCAGGTCATGGTCTCCGTGTCCTGAGGCTTTGTTCCTCATAGAACTGGCTGTGTCCATAGGGGCAGTGTCTGCTTGAGGATTCTGTCTCTCCCTCTGCTTCTCCCCACTCTCCCCTTGCCTCTCTCTCAATCCATCAATCAGCCAATCAGTTAAGAAACCTTTAAGGTAAAGAGAAAATGTTCTTGGTATCCATACAAAGAATTGAAAGAAATGATGTCTGAACTTGCTAGTATCTCAGGGCCTTTTGTGAGTAGAGTATCGATAGCATGTCCCTGCGTGAGTGGCATGGATCCTGTGATTTCTGATGACATAGCCCATTCTTTTTATTTTTTCAAAAGACATTTTATTTATTCATTTGACACAGAGAGAGGTCACAAGTAGGCAGAGAGGCAGCCAGACAGAGAGGGGGAAACAGGCTCCCCACTGAGCAGAGACCCATGACGTGGGCCTCGATCCCAGGACCATGAGACCATGACCTGAGCTGCAAGCAGAGGCTGAACCCCCTGAGCCACCCAGGCACACAACATATCTTGAGATGAGAACACAGAGATGTTTTAGGCGAGAGGGCTTAGGATTGGAGGGCATGGAGGCTGTAGGATGCAGCACTGTGCCTTGGCCACAGAAGGGATTACATCCAGTCCTGCCCCAGTAAAGGGCTCCATGGCTGTGATCAATGACTGGCCTTCCGGACTGCTGTTCAGTGCAGTGCAGTGAGGCCCCTGTTCCTGTCCTTGGCGGGGGGGAGTGTCCCAACCATGTGTTCCATCAAAACCAAAGCACAGAGCAAGAGACAGAGTACCATGGGCCCCATGTCCCTTTGGAGCAGAGTTTCCCAACTCATTCTTGCAAATGATGATTTGCAATACTTGAAGAACTTGAGGAAGGACTGTTGGGCCAGTGGGGGCACCTGGGAGCACGAGTTAGGAAAATGCCTAGCCAGGGCAAAAGGAGTCTAGATCAACGGGATGAGACCTGGTCTAAAGTCTCTTTAATGATACTCCTATAAGTATGTGGACAATGGCTCTGCTTCTATCCAAGGCGTGGGCAGGACCATGAGGGCCAGTTTGGGGAAGAGATGGGATGCAGATTCACGGGAGTACAGGACTCTAGGAGGCCAGGCTGGCTTCTAGGAAGTGGGGCCCATGGTGTTGCATCAGTGCCCCAGGGGTCGGGTCTCCCCAGCACCTGCACTCACCCTGAGCCAGCGCCAGACTCTGTTGGCCCTGTGTGGCTTCTTGTCCTTGGAGGAAGGAGAGCAAGGATTCTCCTCGTTCACCTCCTCCACCATGTCCTCTGGAGCGTTCTGTAAAGACAGTGCCCAGCAGCCAGGCAGGAGGCCTTAGAGCCCTGTTTGGAGGCCTTTGCTGGTCTTCAGACCCAGGGTGCTCCATTCCAGACACACCACAGCCCAGGTGGCAGAGCCCTCCCCCAAGGAGAGAAACGTGGCCCAGCTTCAGGGCCTTGGATGTGCTCTGGCACAGCTCAGAGTCACCTCAGGAATCCCCTGTGCACCCTGCCCACCCTGACATTGGTGTAAACAAGAAGGGACCACCAGGGTATCCACTGTGCTCACCCTCCTCCAGCCCATGGGCGGGAACCCCCACATATCCCTCCTCCCCTCAAACTCCAGAGGAAGGGATGGGGCTTCCCTAGGACGGTTCAGAGGGGTGAGCATCGCCTAGTCTCCTCAGAAGTAAGTACCTTATGGCGTTTCCCTCGAAATATCCTGAGGCATCGGGGGGGTGGTTTCAGCCAATGCCTGCAACATGAAAACAAGCCATTTTCCTGGGGTTTCTGATACCCAGAGCCCCGGAAACTCGGCACACAACACGAAAACATCTTTCTGTGTCAGATGTCCTGAGCCCAGTAACCCTGCTACCGGACTAGAATGTGGGTGCCTGGTTGCAGGGGTTCCAAGTTCTGGGGGCAGGTTGTCAAGGAAGTGATATCACTTCCTGTGATCCCCTACCAGGGCCCACTCCTGGTTGGACCCCTACACGAACAGTGCTCCGGTCTGCCATCTCCTCTTCCCCCTTCTGCATGCAAGGACACATCTCATCTGTACACAGTGACCCCAACACACCCCTCAGAACAGGCCCCCAGGGAAGGTCTGGGAGCAGCCAGGGCCCCAGCTTGCAAACACACCTGGTTTCAGACACAAGTCTCTATACTTACCTGGTTTGGACCTTAGATAAGCCATTGTGCCTGACAGGGATGGTCCCTTCTCTGCAAAATATGGATGATTCCAGCATGTCTATCAGATGTCCACAGGCATAGGTTGGATAATAGCTATGATGTTAGAGGAGTGCTGTCACAGGTAGGAAATACCTCCAACCCAATTTCCTCCCTCCTATCAACTTCTTGGAATCTGCTACTAATGGGATCCCACCCCACAGTCCCTCCTGGGGTGTGTGTGTTTGTGTGCACAAGCACACTCGCTCCTGTGTGCACACATGTGTTCATCGGTGCTCACGTTCTGGAGTCCCAGAAGAGGACAGCTCCACCTACAGAAGGCTGGATAATAGCTTCCCAAGTTCTTAGGCTTCGAATTTTCAACGCAAACCCTAAAGAGGGGACTGGAGTCTTGGCCCTTGATGGTCAGAATGTACCCTTACCCCTAGAGACCGCCTGTTCCAGGATGCAGGCTGTTCCCTCCTTTCCAAAGGGTGTGATGCAGATGGTGGTCCATCCAGTGGGTCGCCATGACCCGGGATCCTCCTCAGACAAGAACCTGGGGAGATGTCTCCTCTCTAGGATATCAATGATCACCCTCAGCCTGATAACATTTCCAGGCCGACAGCCACTTCCTTCCAGAAAAACTTTTCCAGAGCCCCCAGTGAATGGCTAGGTTGCATCCCAGACCCCAACTTTGAGGACACTCAAAGAGCTGGGTTCAAGCCTGCTAAGCCTCCCTACCAGTCTGATTCTGGGCAAGGCCCAGACCCTGCAGGGATCTTTACAGTGTCCCTTCAGGGGCTCCATTGGTTCCCCAACTCCTTTGTAGACATGTTTTTGTGACCCTGAGTGTGGTCCTGACTTGGTGATTCACTTCCATGTCACAGAACGTGGAAACGTGACCCAAAGGCCCTTCTGAGATTTTGTTCTAAAAGTTCACTGCCCAGCCGCATGTTGACTTGGACCCATGTTCTCTCTCCGATCTTCACACTGGAGCACAAGCCCCTAGGTTGAACCATGATACAGACATATTCACATGGCCCAGCCCTGTGGGTCCACAGCAGACAGAAGAAGTCAGGTCTTTGAGATGGGCTGTATCTAGCCCATGCCCCTGAGTTTGCTCAGGTTCTCGGTGAAGCAGGCTCTCCCTTGGTGTTGTCAGCAGCCCAGCTTAAGGAGAGACTCTGGAAGGAGCCCCCAGTGGAGCACTGTTGGATTCCTGATTCCCTGAGACCATGAGGCAGCGTTTGTGGGTTCAGCCACTGAGTGTGGGGAAGTGCGGTCACACAGCCCTGGGAGAAGGGCACTGATACTGAACAACTTCCCGGGCCCTGGCCCTCCTCCCCTCCCACTCTGGTCCTTCCTCAGCTTCTCTGGCCACCCTGGCCCCCTTTCTAACCTCCAGTCCTCTGCTCCATGGTGCCCTCCGCCAGGTGGAATGCACTCGCATTTGTGCAGTGCTGTCTCCTTCTTTTCCTCCCTCAGGAATTCTCCGTGTCATCTCAGCACAGCCGTGTCATACCCCTCACCGGGTGGAGTTCAGGCCTTAGTTGTGTCCCTTGCTCTTTTGCTGTGGAGCAATCGCTTTTCCCGTTCACATTTTGGTTTCTCGTTTGTCCATCTTCTGCTCTAGACCCTGAGCTCTCACGAGGAGAACCCGCTGGGCTGATAAGCCCTGGCACCATCTAAGTGCGCAGTGCCCAGTGGCTGAATGAACGGGAGACAGGATCTGTCCCAGCACAGACCAGCTCCGTTGTTTGAGCCTCACTGATTTTGGTCCTGTGTAAGCCTTATGTTTTGTTTTTTTAAGTTAACTGTGCCTGATGTGGACCTCGAACTCATAACCCTGAGATCAAGGATCCTAGTGCCTGAGGAAGCCAGGTGCCTCTTTGGTCCTCTTTAAAGGTTTTAGGCTGATCACTATTCAAGTGATCTTGGTCATTTCAACATGCTGTACAGAGCTATATTACATTACGCTGAATGACCATGTAACTCCCCAGGTTTTGGTAGCCTGTCACCACAGAGGTCCCCCCCATGACAGTGCTGAGTGGATCTTCAGATTGGAGACTGAAATCCTTTCTGTGTTCTTCAGGAGCCCAGAGTCCCTCCCCCATCGGCCTTCTCCCTCCTTGGGATGACATGCACCTCTGATGCCATCAGCACAAGAAGAAAGATGACAAGGAAATACACACAGGAGGGTGTTTCTGGCCAGTTCTTGAAGGTCTCAAGGTTCACTTTGATGCTCAATCTTTTATGTATTGTTTTAGGATTTTATTTCTTTATTAGAGGGAAAAGAGCACAAGCAGGGGGAGGGGTAGAGGGAGGAGAACCAGAGAGATGCTGATCTGAGGAAGACAGGGGGTGGCTGATATAGACCTGTGCAGGGAACAGCAGAGGCCGCCCAGAGCTAGCCTCCGTCATCTGGTGGGCCGGGAGTAAGGAGTAGCCTCAGATCCCTGTGCCCATGACCTGCTATCAGGGGAGACCCTCTAGGGATTGCTTCCTGGACTCAGAGAACATTGAATAGTGGGGAAATTTTCCTTGATTTAGGAGGGACGTAAAAGTCAATCATTGGGTTGATACTTTCTCTTCTTGGACCGACAGCCCCAACCTCAGAAAAAGATGCTGAACCACCTCAAGAGCTACCTCTAGCTCCCACTGTGGTGCCTGCGGCAGCTTCAGAGCCCGAGGGGCCTGGATGGGAACCAGTTGTGAGTGTGATACAGCGATGGATACAGCCGAGGGGAGGCACCTACCTCAAGGGGCCTACTGCAAAAGTTTCTATGGACAACCAGGTGCATGATTGAAAGACTTAGGGGTCTTCCCCTGTGTGGGACATTCCTGGCTTAAAAGTGTTCAAGCGATGAAGTGGGGCAATATCCCAGGTGTGACAGCATGATCTCAGGATCCCGGGGGTCCCCAGAAGACCAGCTGGGGCCCAAATGCTTCCGAGTTCCCAGACATCAGTTAGGGAGGATGGCTGAAAACCACGAAGCTAGGTCCCGGCTTTCTGCTCTGGGAAGCAAGCTGGGCCCAGACACCACCTTATTCCATCCACAAAGTCTCACACATCTCGCCATTCTGGTTGCAATGAAGAAATGGACTGTACACCAGAATTTCGTACCTGTGGATTATGCCCAGGATTTAAGGTGCTAGAGAAACATTTTTTGACATAAGGATGGAGAAATGGTTCCTCCACAACAGCTACTGGAAGGACAACTGAAGGATTATTTCAGCACAGGAAGTCAGACCTGCAGGAGTGAATGGGAAACAAAGAGCCCGGTGGGTAAGTAATTAGCCAACATGTCGGGAAATCTGAATTACCATTAGCTGTAAGACACACGAAAAAGCCATTTCGGGAGATGTTAGTGACAAGTTGGAATGACATGATAATGCACATTGTTAGAACAACTGAAGGTACTTAGCATTAAAGGATTCTGAGATTCTCATTTTGTGCTCTAAGAGGGGTAATAGACTCAGTTCAGACGTAAGTTACACGTGCTTAAGAGTTTGGGTTTTTTAAAGATTTCATTTATTTATTTATTTATTTGTCAGCAAGAGTGTGAGAGTGCACAAGCAGGGGGAGCAGCAGACAGATGAAGAAGTGGGCTCTGGGCTGAGCAAGCAGCTTGATGCGGGACTCAATCCCAGGTCCCGGACTCAATCCCAGGTCCCCAGTATCATGGCCTGAGCCGAAGGCAGATGCCTAAGAGACTGAGCTACATAGGCGTCCCTACATGGACTTAAGAGTTTTAAAGGTGGGGCACATGGGTGTCTCAGTTGGTTAAGGAACTGCCTTCGGCTCAAGTCATGATCCTGGAGTCCCAGGTCCCACATCAAGCTCCCTGCTCCAGCAGGGAGTCTGCTGCTCCCTCTGACCTCTCCCCTCTCATACTCTCTCTCTTGCTCTCTCATTCTCTCTCTCAATCTCTCAAATAAATAAATAAAAATCTCTTTAAAAAAAAAGAGTTTTACCGGAAACCCTAAAATCATAGAAATCAAGTATATGTTTTTTCAAACTAAAAGATGAAATAAGAGAATAAAGAAAGTATGTCAACTCCTTGACAGGGAACAAATGGGAAGAAAGAAACATTAAAAATGCATGATCAATAGAAAAGTAAAAATCATATGGTAGAAATAAGTCTACCTATATAAGCCATCACAACAAATGTGGGCAGCTAAACCATAAGTCAAATCATCTATGAATGGACAGAACTCTTAAGTTGAATTAGGAAATTAACAAAATCTGTTTCTCTGCTGTTTTCAAAAAAAGATCAAATGCAAGAGGACAGAAACCAGTGCACAGGCCCAAACTAAAACCAAAGCAGATGCACTGGGTTTTGCCTGGAGGTGGAAATACCCCAGGCTGATGGCCTTGGGAGACACAAGGGCAGGGGGTGGGGGGCCAGCTAAGGGAGGACTAAATGGAAGAAGTGATGTGAGATGTGAGGCGGAAATAGTAAGAATGAGCCACCTGGTTGCCGTTCAGACAGAATACCCTAAGGTCCTACGGGACCTTAGCATGTTTGAGGAACAGAAAGGTTGGTGTCCTTTGACAGATGGTACAGGAAATAGATCATGAAGGATGTTGAAGGATATTTGCATTTTATTTTTAGTGCAGTGAGGAAACATCAGAGCATTTGTAGCAGACGAGTTCCATGATGTGTCTTTAAAAAGATCCTTCCAGCTACTGCGGGGAGAATGCAGTAGAGAGTGTTGTAGAGAAGCAAGAGGGGAAGCGGGAAAGCCATTTGGTGGCCAGTACAGTTGTTCAAGTGAGAGGAGAGTGTGCCTTGATCCAGAGGGGTTGTAGAGGACACCAGGAGGCAGCGATGGGCTGGAAATATGTTTTGGCTGTTGAGCCAAAGGGACTTCTTGATTGACTGGACACAGAGTACGGGATGGGGAGGAATCAAGGCTGATGCTCTCCTTGGGGGCTTGAGCAACTGGGTCGATGTCAGTGCCATTCACCGAGATGGGGAAGGGTGAGGAGCAACAGCTGGGGGGGGGGGGGGGTAGGGGTTGCAAATCAACAATTCTGATTGGGTCTGAGATGACTCTCAGCTGTAAAAGTGGAGTTATCAAGTAGGTAGTCCAGTGTTTTGGTGTGGAGATTGGTAGAGATTTCTGAACTGGAGATAAAAATTTCAGAGTTGTCAGGATAATAAACTTGGACTACTTAGGTTGACTCCCCTAAGTAGTGTGTGTGGGTAGAGAAAAGGTCCAGGGTGGAGACTCAAGGTAAGTGTTCCTCGAATTAGCAAATAAAAATAAAGGAGTGCCAACTGAATTTGAACTTCAGATAAACAAATATGTTTATGAGACTGATGCGCTGCCTACTGTGCTAAGGAGGCACCTACAATAAATATTTTTAAAGGATATGTTACATGAAATACTGGGGACATACTTATGCCAAAAGAATCACTTATTATTTATCTGAAATTCAGATTTAATTGGCCATCGCATTTAATTTGACAATCCTACCTAGGGTACTACTTCCTTGTTTAGATGAGATGTGGAGAAGGATAAGGAGCAAAGAGAATGTTCCATTTAGTGTGACTATGTAACCTATCTTGCCAGAATGCAATGTCATAAAAAAAAAATTTATAATGCTCACAAATTCTATGGGTCAGGGATTTGGACAGGGGATAGTGGACATGGCTTTCCTCTACTCCTTTCTCTAATCCTGGGATTCTTGCCAGCATGGTGTCTGGGTTCCAATGGTGAGAAAGAAAATGCATGTGCATGTAAGCAAAAGAGAAAAAGAGATTCAGATAGAGAGAGAGAGAGAGACTTTATAACTCAAATTTCCTGATTCCAGGTAACTTTGATTCATTCTACAAGAAGCTCCCCCATGCCTTGCCCTATGTTCTGGACTGTACAGTAGGGATAGGAGGAAAGCTCTTGTTTATTTTTCAAGCATTTATGGACCAGACCCTGTGCAGGGTATTGGGAACACAAAGGGGCTTAGCCCTGGCCCCTGCTGTCCAAGCACTTACAGTATGGGTGGGTATGTGCTCGTGAAGACAGACATATCGGGAGAATCAGGGCTTGGCATCCCCATCAAACCCTATCCTGGCTTTGGGAGGAGAAGATGTGAAAATGTAAGTTATTTTTAAATAATCTAGCAGGTGACTTAGGATCAGACAGGCTGAAACAGATAGCAGGAACAGGTGGAACCTGGGAGAGGGAGTGATTGTTCTGGGTTGGATTAGTTTGGAAAGATTTTCTACAAGAGAAGCAATTTGAGCTAGACCTTCCAGAGGAGGAGAATTTGATCACTTCCCTTAGCTCAATAACATCCTAGACATCCTCACATTAAATAAGTCTGATCTTCCACACCCAGAGCCCTAGTGACCGCATTTAGTTGACGTTGAAAGAGAACTCCTACCTTCAAAGTACATATTACGCATGTTTCCATTCAACTTTAAGCAAGTGTTTAAAGTTTCTTCTATCGTCTCTTCTCTCATGGAGAGATTCCAGGAGTGAATTTATCTTTTCTTTTTAGTCGAGGTGCAATATTTATTCAAGCAGTTAACAGAACCATTCACATGTATTTGCTCAACAGCATTGTGGTGGGGAGAAGTGACAGATGGTGGGCGGAGCCCGAAGCCCTTTAGGTCACAGAGTAGAATACAAAGGCCTCTCTAGGGATGTGCAAGTGTCCTTTCCCCTGAAGGAGAAGCCATGGAAAGGTGTGGCTCCTTGCCATAAGAGATAATCTCACCAAAGGCCAGAAGACTTTCTGAAGACTGCCTCCAAACCAGAAGAGCCATCACCACTCACATGGAAGTCACTGTTTTCCACATTTTTATTCTTGGAAATTTCAGAAGTACAGAATTGTTGAAAGCCTAGCACAATAAATATCAGTGAATTGTTTCTGCAGAATTAAACCATTGATAACTTTATGCTGTCTTTGCTTTCTCTTTCTACATGTCCTCATATAGCTTCTAGTATAGCAATTAAGTTACAGACATTATGACCCTTCTCTCCTAAATAATTCAACAAGCATCTTCTAACAATAAGAACATTACCCCACCAGAAAGCAGAAGAAAAATTTTTTAAATTTCTCAGGATGATCTAGCATCCAGTTTGCTTCAATTCTCTGCATTATCCCCAAAATGACTTTCTTAGCTGTCCCCTTTTTCTTCAAGCCCAGATCTAGCTGAACTTCTCTTATTATATCTGGTTGTAATGGGTCTTTAGACAATTTAAATATCGTCTAAAGACAATAAAGAACCCATGGCTTCACTTTCTTCTGTGACACTGATAAATTTGTTTTTGTTTTAAAAATCAACGGCATCGGGGCGCCTGGGTGGCTCAGTGGGTTGGGCCGCTGATCACAGGGTCCTGGGATTGAGCCCTGCATCAGGCTCTCTGCTCAGCCGGGAGCCTGCTTCCTTCTCTCTCTCTCTCTGCCTGCCTCTCTGCCTACTTCTGATCTCTCTCTGTCAAATAAATAAATAAAATCTTTTTTAAAAAATCAACTGCATCAAAGTGTAACTTGACCTAAGAAATTCAGCTGTAAGTGTACTGTTCATTAATTTTGACAACTGTATGCACCAATGTAAGTGTCCCATCAAATCAAATAAAAAACAATCTAAATGCAGATTTCTGTTGCCACAGAAAGATCCTTTGTGTCTCTCTGCAGTCATATCCCCTCTGCTCCTTGTTCCAGGCAAGCATTGATCTGCTTTCCATTATCAGATTGATTGTCTGGAGAGACGAGGCCAGTTTGTCTTGTCAAATGTCCCACAAGTCTAATGTTTCCCTGTAGTGTCATTACCTCCACATTCTAGCTATCGACTTTCCTATACACTGGAAGTTAGGTCTAAAGCCTTGGTTAAGTACAGGTTAAACATATCAGGAACAAATACTATGGGTGATACTGGATACTTCCTGCTGCTTCGAGTCGGGGGTACAACACCAGGGTGTGCATACTATTGAGTTTTCTTCCTTGGTTGAGTTGTCAGCCACCAATACTGGCCTTTGTGATAGTATATTGTTCTCTTAAAATTGGCAAGTCACCAGTGGGGTGATACTTTGGTAATGTCCAAAGATCCTACTCCCCACAATCTTCTACCCAATGCTTTGCTTGTAGCATTCATTGATGGCTCTTACCTGAATCAGTTTTTCCATGGGGAGTTGCAAAATGGTGACTTTCTAATTCTACCATTTCTTCTATCTTTGGAAGCTGTCATTCTTTGGTAAAGAAGATTTTTTTAAAAAAAAGGAATTTATTTATTTGACAGAGAGAGAGCGAGAGCATAAACATGGGAGCAGTAGAGGGAGAGGGGGAAGCAGGCTCCCCACTGAGCAGGGAACCTGATGTGAGGCTCCATCCCAGGACCCTGGGATCATGACCTGAGTTGAACACAGACACATAACTGACTGAGCCACCCGGTTGTCTTGAAGAAGACTTCTCTGTAAGGAACCAGGGACTGCATCTCCTAAACAGGCAGAGTAAAGCCTAATTGCTTTATCCTTAGTTACAGTCCGGGACAATGTGATGGTGCGGGAAGGAAAGAGGCAGGAGGCAGGGTGGACGGGAGGGAGGGAAGGAAGTAAGGCGAGAAGGACACAAGTAAAGGCAGGAAGGAAGGAAACAAACCGGAACTGAAAGTGAAATACTGAACAAATACAATTCTGCCTGATGAATTGTCTTTTTGGATATGTAATAAAAGCATCCAAGACGACAATGCAAAGTGTTGTAATGGTACTGGTCATTCATTGTCGGGCTCCTTATCATCCCAACCTTCACGTAATGTGTAGGTACGAGGCTGGCACAGACACACTGCATTTCCCTCTCTAGTGACGTGGGTGGCGGGAGGGAGGGACATGGACTTTGGAACCAGGCGGCTCTGGGCTGAGTCCTGGCTCTGCCACTTGCTTGCTGGGTGGATTGAACCCCTTTGAGCCTTGGTTCTTTTCTCTGAAGGGAGAGTCATGTTGAGAATGAACAGAGGTACCATATGTGAAATTTCTGTCCCAGGGGGAGGGACTGATCCCTAACTTGGGTCTTTTCAGTCCCCTGGAGAAGTAAGGCCACAGGAAGAGGAGCTGCCTGAACTTTCAGAGCCAACAGAGAATTGGGGCTGTTCAGACACTCTTAATTGTGCCCATGAACACAAAGTCACAATTCGCTGCTGGCTTATTCTTCCTTCATGTACTTTTCCAGTGTTTGTTGAATGGTGTCTTTATTGAAGGAAGCACGCTAGAGACTAAGCAGTTAAGGAGGCAACCCAGGTGTACGTTGGTGACCGTGGTGCTAACCTAACCTATCCTTGGGCACAGGTGCTTCTCCTATCCTGGGACTCTGGTGCAAATTCCCGTTCAGTCTGTCCCAGGATTTCTGAAGCCAGAGAAAGCAAGCAGTGGAGGGAGGGAGGGGCCAGTGGCCTGGACTTCAAAGGAGAGAAGCAGGAGGGAAAGGAAGGCGTGGCGTGGCGTAGCACAACTTCCATAAGCCATCACTGTGAGAGAGACCACTCTGACCATGAATGACAGAGCGACTGATGAATGCAGTAGGAAATGTGTGCATTGCATGACGCGGATCGGGGCTAGAGCTGACAAAAACAAACCCGACTGTGTGGCCAGGTGGCCAGACACCAGCCCAGCAGAGATGGGCTCTGAAATGTCATCCTGAAAAGAGACGTGCCAAAGAGGTCATAGTTTTCCCCCATCTGAATTTCTCTCTCTCTGTCTGTTCCTGTCTTGATGAAAAGTTTGTAACTTTTACACTGTTACAGAGGGAACAATCCGACTTATCATGCCATAATTTATAGAGCTGATTAATGTTGCTTTTCTCCAAAATACTGGGATTTAATATAATTATTTATTCTATGTTTGGAATTATAAACTCATAAAATATACATGCCCCTAAGTGATGTAAAATGCAGACACTCTTTCAAATAATTAGGAGTTTCTTGATTTTTAAAATACATAGGAACATTGACCTTAGAGGTTATGTGAGTAATAGGATTTCACAAAATCACAAAAAAAATAACACACCAAGATATTTGAACTGAAATAATGCTGCATTGATTTTATACCAATTAAAGAAAGACACAAAGTAGAATGCTATGTAGATTATTTTTTAAAGTACCTTACTAATATATTACAGGGGTATTTCTAATGGAATTATAATCTACTCAAACACCAGAAATTCTGCCGCTGAAATCTTGTCTTCAAGACATCAACAGCTAAGCAGTTAATATAACCACCTGAGCTGTTCAGAGGACCATATCAAATGTGGGTAATCCCAACTGCTTAATTAATATGGACCCTCTGCCCCCAGTATGAACTTTATAACAGGTTTGATACGCCCAAGGATCATAACATTTAAAGCAAAAAATATTAGACGAAGCCACCACAACCATCAACACCAGCTGTGCCAGGAGTAGAGGAAACCTTTGGCACCATTTTCAAGAAAAACCCGAAATATATCTGAAGAACTTCAAATTTCCAAATTCTCTTTTCAGAAGGACTTATTGCTATGTCCCGAGGAACTCACTGTCCCAAATAAGATTGGGCAATGTCTCAGGAGTAATGTAATCCATTTTGGGAAGCAGTCGTGAGGAAGCTGAGTGGTCCTTCCAAAGAGACCTTCTGCTCAACAGTGACTTAGAAATCCATTTACAATGTTTTCTTTGACATCAGTGAGAGACACAGCTGGTTGGCGGCTTTCACCTTGCTCTATTGGGATATCACCTGACCAAAGAATCCCCCCACCACCACCAAATTCTCAGGCTCTGAGGAGATACCCAGCAAAGGACTGTGTGTGTACAGATGTGTGTGTGTGTGTGTGTGTGTGTGTGTGTGTGTGTGAAAAGATGCAGATACTGAAGGCTTCAAAAGGACATGATGCTGTCTGTTGGAACTCATAATTTGCTTTATATATTTTTGCAAGAGAGAGCGAGAGTGAGAGAGCACACAAGTTGGGGGCGGGGGGCAGAGGGAGAAGCAGACTCCCCGTTCAGCAGGGAACCCGATACATGTCTTGATCTTAGGACCCTGAGATCATGACCTGAGCTGAAGGCAGACACTTAAGGTTTTTTGCTTTATTTTAATCTTTTACTTATTTGTTTGTTTGCTGTTATAATTTTTTTATTATATTATGTTAGTCACCATACAGTACGTCATGGGTTTCTGATGCAGTGTTCCATGATTCATTGTTTGCGTATAACATCCAGTGCTCCTTGCAATCCGTGCCCTCCTTAATACCCATCACCGGGCCGACCCATCCCCCCACCCCCTCCCCTATAAAACCCTTGGTTTGTTTCTCAGATCCCCTAGTCTCTCCTAGTTCATTTTCCCTTCCTTCTCCTAATGTCCTCCATGCTATTCCTTATGTTCCACAAATAAGTGAAACTATGTGATAATTGTCTTTCTCTGTTTGACTTATTTCACTGAGCACAATTTCCTCCAGTTTTATCCACACTGATGTAAATCAGTAATATTCCACTGCATATTTTTATTTATATATTGGTTTGTTTGTTTTTGCAAGAGAGGGCAAGAGCAAGAGAGAGGACAAGTGGGGAGGGAGGGACAGAGGGAGAAACGGTGTTAGGACTTATTAATCTGCGTGCGTTAGTCCTAACACATTACTAACTTCTGCTTATTATGACTTTTTTTCTCCCTCTGAGAATATTGGAGGCTCCGGATCTCCTCATTGTATTGATGTAAGTCACTAACTTAGGTGCTGTGAGGACATAAAGACAAAGCAGACATAGACCCTCCCTTTGAGGGGTTACAGAGTAAAACTTGTTCTCAACTTTGGTCACATATTGAAATCACCTGGGGAGCTTTAACAAAAGCTGGAGCCAGTTTCCCTCGCAGAGATTCTGACTTCATTAGTCTAGGATATGGCGTTGGCATCGAGATTTGAATGTCCCCATTGATTCTAGCGAGCATCCAAGGCTGAGAACCATTGCAATAAGGAAAGACAAAGCCTTCTGAAGCCCACAAGCTTCAGCATAATAAGAATTTTCAGCCTCTAGGGGTGATTATACTACTATAGGACTTTTGCAGAAGTATAATAAAGTTTAAGGTTACTGTTCTCTTTTATACACATATGTATCCATGTTTGCCAATGTGTGTCAGTATAGATTACATGAGTATTGCATTTTTCTTAGGACAGATCCAGTGACACAGCAGTAATCCAAGTCACATCTCACTCACTTCCCCGCCACCTTATTTTCTTCCAGCTTAAACAACAGAAGTCTTCCCACTTTGGTAGCCGTAGTCTGGGATCAAGGGGATGGCTGGATCGGTTCCTTCTGAGGGCTGTGGGGGACAATCTCCTCCTTGTTTCTCTCCTGGCTTCAGTGACCTCAGCTGTTCCTGGCTTCTAGAAGGCTTGTTCTGTGTCTTCCCTGGTCCTCCCTCTGTGCCTGCCTCTGTGTGCAGGTGCCCTCCTTTTCATTTCCTCTTCGTCTTTTTTACTGATGTATAGTTGACACAGAGTGATATGTTAGTTCAACATAGGGATTCAATGGACATTACACCATGCTCACCATAGGCAGAGGTCCCATCTGTCCCCATACAACACTATGACAGTATGGTTGACTCCATTCCCTACGTTGTACCTTTCGTCCTCGTGACTTACTCCCACCGTAACTAGAAGCCTGTATCTCCCGCTCCCCTTCAATGATTTTGCCCTCCCTCCCACCCCCCACACCGCCACCGTGGAGACAACCACCAGTTTATTCTCTATATTTATGGGTCTCTTCCTGCTTTTTTAGTTTGTTCACTTGTTTTGCTTTTTAGATGCCATACATAAATAAAATCATATGGTATTTCTCGTTCTCTGTCTGACTTATTTCACTTAGCATAATGCCCTCTCGGTCCATCACTGTTGTTGTAAATGGCAAGATTTCATTTTTTAAATGGCTGATATATACCACTTAATGTATGACTTCTTCTTTATCCGTTCATCTATCAGTGGACATTTAGGTTGCTCCCACATTGTGGCTATTGTAAATAATGCTGTCATAAGCATAGGGGGGCGTACATGTTTTTGAACTAGTATTTTTGTCTTTTGGGGGTAAATACCCTGTAGTGCAATTACTGGACCATGTGGTATTTTTATTTTTATTTTTTAGAGGACCATGACTCCCTTTTAGTTCCTGCCCCCACACTGGCTCCCAATCTCTTACTAGTGTCAGTTACTCCTGAGCAATTCCCCAGGCTCCCTTTCTATGCATTTTAAGCACATTTTCATATCCATGACCGATATACCTACAACAGAGAGTTCAGGTTACCTAATTGAGTTTTTAAAAAATTTTAATAATTTGTTGTAGCCACACTTAAAAAAAAAACCTTTATTTACTGTTTGTTTGTTTGTATGTTTGTTGTGAGCAGGGGGAGGGGCAGAGGGAGAGGTAGAGAGAGAATCCCAAGCCTACTCCCCACAGAGCCTGAGACCAATCCCAAGACCCTGAGATCAGGACCTGAGCAGAAATCAAGAGCGGGATGCTTAGCCAACTGAGTCACCCACACACCCCTAGAGCCACACTTTTGACTGACTCTTCAGTGCTATTTGCTGTTTGGTTCAGATAGTCTCTGCTTGACTTACTCTGCCTCCTACATGAACTGTCTCTTACATGGACTGTTTCTGGTTACCCTCCTTTGGACGTATGTGAAAACTCTTAGAGCAGTAACAAAACAACACAAGTGGTTAAACAAGCAAAATTAAAACTACGATTCAGAATCTCATTAAGATCTAGTGAAGAATTTAGCTTTGAATGCCCATGAAAACCAGAAACCTCTGTTTTTAAAATGAGAACCACTTCTGACTCTATTAAAAAGTCAGGCCTTAGGGAAAAAAAAAACTGGAGAAGTGTCCTGGAAAATGAGTATGGTTTCTATTGGAAAGTATTAAAAAAAAAAAACCCACACACATAAGCATGAGCATTTTTGAGTGGGAGGAAAGGAAAGACAAACAATTCATTAGACTGAAGGGAGAAGGAACAGGAAGGGGTGTGGCAGCGAGCAGAGGACACCGCAACACCCTTCAGATTCCCTTCCTTATTTTATCTGGAGACAAGGGTGGTCTCGCCTATATAAATCACTTGGGGTGACTAAGCTGAAAGTGGGGTGGGAGGCACCACCGGGTCTGTCCACCGTCACTGGTGGGATGAGCAAGTGATGCTTAGGGGGGAATCGAATCAGGGGATGCAATTTCATGCCATCGCGCTCTTCTCTTGTAAAGCGCTACTTGCTTCTGGAACACCCACCTGGCTGGGGGTGAAACGATCAGGTAGATTGTCCAGGACCGGCTGCAATTGTGTAAGCTTTCCATCAGACACTTGTTCCATCTGAAATAATGCTCCTCATGCCCTGGCTTGCACTCTACCAGCTGCCTCGAGCTCCGCGTGGGAGGGACTGGTTCAGAACCTGAGGAGGTGAAATGCTGAAGTTACCCTGGAGGTGACAGCAAGCACAACAGATGCTGGGATTGGAGAGGTTCTGAGAGAAAGTCTCAGGCTCAAGGCTGCTACTTTGCCTGAGGCTAGTTAGTGAGCGTGTAATACTATAGTTAATCAGGCTTATTATACTGGATGTTCTGGGATTTTTTTTTTTTAAGAATTCTTTTTCATAAGAAACAGATCAAAGGAAAGAAAACCACCAGCTTTCCTAGCAGGGAGCTTGATTTCCCCAGTACTTTTTCTCTTCCATGAGATAACTGTATCACAACATTTGCGGGAGGCGGTGGGGGGCGGTTTCTGGGAATACACCCACCATACATCATAGGATACTGGAATGGAGCGGGAGTTCCTAAAGCCTCTGCCTGCCCTCCGCTCCCACCTGTCCAGGGCTGTATTCACACAGGCAGAGGGCTTTCGAGGAATTCAACCAGGAAAATATGGGTCATTATCATTAAAGAGGTTGTTCCAAAACCTCATTTAGGCAAGTTTTAACTTTGAACTTTTTCTAAACACTTACCAGGGGTGCTCCTAGAAAATAAAATTGTTTTCTTGCTCCCTTCTAGGAAACCAGCCTGGCAGCAGTAGCAAAGTCGGGGCAGGGGGTAAGAGGGAGAAGTCAAAAGGCAAAACGTGCACAGGTAACCTGTAAATTATCTGCCTCTGAAGTATCCTGCCTTGTTTTATCCCATGTCATCTGTTTAACTCTCATGCCACCCCTGCCATATGATGCTAAGCTCTGGGGTTGGAGTGACAGCAAGCCGGTTATGAGGTCCCTGTTTTGGCAGCTGGAACCTGACTGGTGAGGGCTTAGTGGTGTTCCAGAAAGGCCAGTCCTATTACCAAGGCCCTTTATCTTAGCATTCATGTTCAAGGTGTCAAGAGCGTCATCCAGATTTGTGATTTCATTAACCATGACTCATTGTTGAGTGCATGGCAGTGGGCATCTGGCGAGTTGGAATTGAACGTGATTAATTGTTGAGGGCACAGCAGTGGGCATCTGGCTAGTTTCATATCAGCCAAGTGAGCTTCCCTCATCAATTATGACTGTCTTGAAACTGGCCGGTCTTGACAGGGGCAATTAATTCCTGGTCCAGAAGCAGCCCAGCATCCACACAGCTGGCTAACAGTCTGGTACTTGCTGAATGAACCATGTACTTTCCGAACATCACCTCGCAAGTGCAGGGTTGTCTTACTGGGAGTCCCCCAGCATTCAGAGATATGAAGAGAGCACATACAATGAGAAGGTCCTGGTGTAGGCAACAGGAAATCTCCAGGGAGAGGATACTTTACCCTGGTCATTAAGCTAGTGTCCCAGTCGGAGGGCGGAGTGGAATGTGAGGAGGGGCAGTGAAGAGATAGTAGGATCCCAGTCTCAGGAGCGGGGGAGTCTGATCTCTGTCCACTGTACCCTCCCTGAGGACAGATACCAGGTGTATTGTGCTCACAGCTAGATTCTCAACACTTCGCCCATTGTAAGTGCTCATGAAATGCTTGTTGAGTGAATGAAGAGCTTAGAGAAGGACAAGGAGGCATCTGCACCGGCATGATCAATGGGGAAAACAGCCAATATTCTCACAGAAGAAATGCTATGATACAGTGCAGCCCAACATTTCCACAAATCTCCCCTCCAAGAGAAGAGAAAAGAAAATTCTTGTCCCAGAGGGATCTGGAGTAAAGTCTTGGGACAATAAAGCACACTTAGCAATATACACTGATAGTCTGGTTTATGACATAAAGCCATCACCTATTTGTCCTGAGGTCCTTCGCATGGACATCTCTTGACCTAGCTCCTGGACTGCCCCCATGGGAGAAGCCTTTGGATAACCCTTACCTTTAAGTATCTGTAGAGTCCTTTAAGTATCTGTAGAGCCTTCGAGGTCTATCCCTGAGGGATTGTGGCCCCGAGAGCCAGAGCTGTCTCCCCTCCCTCCATGTTCTTCTTTCCCGCTGAAGATCTTGGGATTACCTCTTCTCTCCAGAGATGTTGACCTCCTGCCTCAGAGGCATGGCCCCTACCTGGGGCAGCAACAAGAGGGATATCCCAACTCAGCACAGTGAGTCCAACAAGGGTACCAGGGATACCCAAGGACGCTAGAAGAGGTTGTTCAAGGGATGCAATCTGTGGAAATTAAGACAGCATCGGGAGGCATTTCTTAAGCTGTGGACTATCAAAATAGACTAACAGCAGTGTGAATTCTGCTTGGAAGCACTATAAAATGAGAATAGCCCCTCATCTGCTTGGACCACATAAGCCTGTGCTTCTCTGTAAATGGAGGGTGAACCAAATGTTCTTGTCGGCCTTCTGAGAGTCCATGATTCTACAGCTCCATGTTTATACGGCCCATTTCAATATGTTATTGTGGCCCAGTTTCAAACAAGTCATTGGATATTCTTATTTTATAGCTGAGGAATGTAGGCCACAGCATGTTGGACCATTTGCCCAAAGTTAAGCTGAAAGCTAGCCTTTGTCAGCTTTCTGTTATCCTCTGAGGAGATTCCAAAATCGGCGATGTTCTGGTTTCAGGCTTATAATTAGCTTCCAGAAAATGATGACAGATCATCCTGCTACATTAAAGCCCATCTTTTTCCCCTAAAACCTGACACAAAGTCCCTACACCAGCAGCGATGACCCAGTTTATTTTTCTCATGTATGGAGTTCTGAGGCGTGAGAAGAACAAGCTGTAGTTAACAGGTGTCTGGAGCTCCTGCCCCTTGCTCTTTTCTAAAGAACACAGTTGCCTGTGGTGGGTGGGGGAGATGTCCCACCTGGCTGGAGCCTCAGCTCTTAGAGGTCACTAAACCTCAGCTTGCATCCCTGAATTCTGAGGGAGTTCAGAATTCACTATGCGTAGTTACTGGCTGCAAGTGTCTTAGAAGACCTGACAGGTCAGTACAGGAGCTTCCAGTGATTTCTCTCTGTCTTGGGTACTCTCCCTCATTTCAAAATATTTAAGGCCATCTGAATGGCCCTGGATTTTCTGAGGGAACCCTTGGATTTGGAGTTATCTCAGGCCCCAAAGTAGTCAAGACCACTCACTATTCACTGTAATCCCAATTCTGGCAATCTGTCCTTACAACACACACACATAAACACACACACACACACACACACCACCACCACCACCACCACCACCACCACCTCCACATTCTCAAATTTTTTAGATCTTTTCAGAACCGGTGCAAGGCCTTGACTTCTGGCAAGCACTAGGTTCTCTCCAATGTTTCAAGTGCCACTCTTTAGCAAAAAGCAATAGAGGTGTCATCATTGTTGGTGTCTTGGCTAGAGGAAGGGAGGGTCCATTTTGAAGATGTAGTTTGATCAATATAGTGATTATTTTAAAAGTTATGTATCTTTGGGTGCCTGGGTGGCTCAGTGGGTTAAGTCTCTGCCTTCAGCTCGGGTCATGATCTCAGGGTCCTGGGATCGAGCCCCGCATCGGGCTCTCTGCTCGGCCGGGAGCCTGTTTCTCTCTTCTCTCTGCCTGCCTCTCTGTCTACTTGTGATCTCTCTCTGTCAAATAAATAAATAAATAAAATTTTTTTTAAAAGTTATGTATCTTTAAAATACTTTGAATTGTATTTTCAGTAGCCCTTTTCCTATTGTATTTATTTAATATCATATCAGGTAATATCATAGCATATCAGTAAACACAGAGGAAAAGAGCACAACCTGGTTTAAATCCTGATTCTGCCATTTACAAGTCAGCTAACTTTAGATAAGTAACCTAAGTTCCCTGGAGCCTCATTCTCCTCATCTGTAAAATTAGAAATAATTATATCCATCTTAAAGGGTGATAGTGAAGGTAAGAGCCAGCAAGTATAAAGCACCTAGATTTTTGGCTAGCCTGTGATGGGTGCCTACGACATGGCAGTGTGGGTATGGGCAGTCAGGTTGTTGCATGAGTGTCCTTTCGTGGCTACACCTCTCCCAATGGGTTAAGCTGCACCCACTGTCAATTTTCAGTTGTACTGGGGTCCCCAAGTTCCTCAGGAACCACCAGTCCTCTGAATATCTGGCACCCAAGCTTGCTCTGATTGGCACTGGAGACCTTGAGAAAGGCTGCTGTCCATGTTCCCTCCCATGGCATTGGAATCCAACCTCTATGAAGGAACCCAACCCTATGGTCAAGTCCATTCTTGGCCCCCTGTCCAGCAGGCCTTCCTCTGAAGGCTGCAGAGAGAACAGGGACCCATGTAATTTTGCTGCCTCTTCTGCCTCAACTAGGTGTGACTGGGTTTCTTGATCTTCGCCCGTTAATTGTAGCATTATTAATACTAGTAGTAGTATCTAATTACTTCTGAAGCTATGTGAACTAGAATTGCATCTCCTCATTTGGAATAGATATATGCCTTTAACAGTGACGTGTAAAGTGAATTTTGGAGTGTCTCATTTTATTTTTCCATTGATTTGCATCATTAAATAGAAATGTGTTTCTTTGGGAAAAAATGGATTTTAATAAAATTCCATGAAGAAATATAGGAACAACACATATTACAAAAGTATTTCTATAAAATCCTAACAATGATACTGAAAATCACTTACACAATACAAACAAAAGCCTCTGAGTGTATTTTCATGTTTAACACAATTGCCTAATATTCTACGAAAGGAAAAACAATGATCATTGTAAAGAACATTCTGGAATAGAAAGTCAATTTTATAAATTCTTTTCTCAAAGCACATAGCTGCATCAAGTGCTATTTTTTCTCTCTCTTGCTCAGATCTTAGAATTCTGAGAAGGCAATTTGTGACATAATTGCCTTTGATTTTCTTAAAACATTGGGCTTGATTAAATCTGAAAGGAGAAACAAAACTATAGATGTGACCAAGAGCATCCTATCAGTCAAGATAGACTAGGTTTTGTGGTGACAACAAACAGTTCCAACAAAAGTTTCTTTCTTTCATTATTTTTTTAAATATTTTATTTATTTGTCAGAGAGAGAGAAAGAAAACACAAGTAGGGGGAATAGCAGGCAGAGGGAGAAGCAGGCTCCCCACTGAGCAAGGAGCCCAGTGCAGAACTCAATCCCAGGACCCTGGAATCATGACCTGAGCCGAAGGCAGTGGCTTAACCGACTGAGCCACCCAAGTGTCCCCAAAAGTTTATTTCTTGGTCTTACTACATGTCCATTGCAAAATGACAGGGAATTCTGTTCATTAAAGCCACTGAGGAACACAGGCTGGAAAGCTTCACTTACCTTCCATGTTTCCTGTCACTAAAGAGGGAAAATGAGATCTCTAAAGGCTCGCACTAACAATTAAATGCTCAGCCATAAGAAACATAAAATTTCTACTCATCACTCATTGCTAGAACTAGTTCCATGGCCCGATCCATCCAAACAAAGTCAGATATACAGTCCATATCCTGTGTATAGATGGAGAGAAAGTATTTGGGGAATAGTGTTAATGTACATGGAAGGCATTTGCTGATGCATATTCATCAAGGAAAGAGGCTGTGTGGAAGCAAATTGCTAGAACCCATCCTGAAGAAGGTCAGCAAACCAAGTTAAGAAAGTCTCCAGGAGATATATGTTAAACCAGTTCTCTAATTTGTGAGGGGAGTGGAAATCTTTTTCCTAACAAACAGACACTGAGAAAAATCTTGTAAGATCTTCTTTTTTTTTTTTTTTTAAATGTGTTGTATGGGGCACTTGGGCGGCTCTGTTGATTAAGCACCAACTCTTGGTTTTGGCTCAGGTCATGATTGGGTGGTGAGATTAAGGCTTCTGTAGGGTTCCCTGCTTAGCATGGGGTCTGTTTAGGTGTCTTTTCCTCTCCCTCTGCCTCTGCCCCTCCTCCAACTCATGCACGTGCACATCCTCTCTCTCTTTTTCTAAAATTAATAAAAGAAAATCTTTTGAAAAATGTGGTTTTTTTCCATTTTTGAGATTTTAGATATTTGGATTTTCATGTAAAATTGGCAATTTTAAATGTTGGGAAGTAGTTAACATAAAGTATGTTGAAGGCAAAGAAAGGGGTCTATGCACTGAGACCCAGCACCTCATTGGTAAACTCTGGCCTGCACAGAGTGATGAAGAAGAGCAGAGTAACAAGTCTCATTACACACCAGCTAAGGTTGGATAACAAAAATGTTTAGTGCAGCCAGTCAGCTTGGTCCCAATTAGCAGTATGGGACTGGAGGAAAGGAAAGAGATCATCCTAACCAACCTGGAGGTTTTGTTATGTGGGTCTGGCAGGCAGTCAAGAGATGGAAAGAAATCTGTGTAGGAAAAGAAGGACATTCATGAACCTGCTGTTGGCAAGCTGACATAGCCTGGACATGCACTCTATTCTCTCCCAAGGATAAGTTTACAGAAAGAACAAATAATCGATAAACTAACAGAGATGCCAGAATGGGACAAGGGAGGCCACTAGGGTACAAAATTTAAGGAGCCACTCGCTTGCAGGGTTATGAAGGTTCATGGCTGAGGCTTGCACAAACCTAGGCGTGAGTGTCTCCTGACATCGTGTGCTCTGGGGGCATCAATTGCCTCACCTTCGTGCTGGTTCACGAGTTTACACTACATCAGAAAAAACTGTTTATTCTTTTCCCAGATGATATGGCTATGTTTTGGGAATAGCAAATCTTAGTGAAAAATAGTAATGAGAAAGCAGTAAAAAAAAATAATCTGGACACTAATGGTCCATTTTGTGATGACAAATTGGCAACCATTTGCTCCAATGAATCAATTTTTATTTGCATTTATACATTTTCGATTACACTTCCAAACTCTGTGATACAATTTCACTTTCTTGGTTTATATATTTATTCATTCAAAGGTATTTATTGAGTTCCTACCTCATGTGTCATTGTGCTAGGCAATTGATTATATATTGGTGAATAAAACAGAAAAGGTGACTGCCCTTTTGGAGTTGATAAGTGAGACAGAAAGAGACACTTAATATGTACATAAGAAAATTAATAAGTACTTTTCACTGTGGCAAGGACAATAACAGAAACAAACACGATGCAGGAATGTCGACTATTACTGGTTCATGTTCGAGAACACAGTCAAGGATCACCTCCAAGACCTTTGGCGATGCAGCGTGGTTGAGGAGGATTCCTGCCAGAAGTCCTAAGACATTTGAGAAAGTAAATTATATAACACCCTTTCTTTAAATATTAAAAATAAAATTGAAATAATTCATGCATGCTTTAAATAATAGGAAGACATTTTTTCAAGTATGTATTATAAAAACAAAGCACATTTGGTCATACCACAGAGATACTACTAATAAAGTTCTTTCTTTCTTTCTTTCTAGTTTTGTCTCATGCCACACTTTAGTAAAATTCATATTACTCCTTGACTACGCTCTCGCTGCTCTTGGCTTTCTTCTTTCTCTTCCTTCTACTCTTTTTTAAAATTCATGCATATTTAGGATTGATCTAATTTTAATTTCTTCTCACTTAAGGCTACTGTTGGAGGGGAGCCTTGGTGGCTCAGTTGTTGAGTTTCAGCTCAGGTCTTGATCTTTTGAGTCCGGGGATCCTGCCCTGAGTTGGACTCTGTGCTCAGCAGGGGGTCTGCTTGAAGATTCTCTGCCTCTGCCCAACCACACCCCCCCACACACTCTCTTTCTAATAAGAATTATTTAAAAGGAGATGAAAGTAAGAAAAACCTGAAAAAAATAAAAGGCTACAAAATAAAAATACAAAGAATGCTACCTAGTGATTTCCCTGAGCTCTGCAGCTTTGCAGCCCTCTCTGATCAGTGAACTCGAGAGGGGTGAGCTGTTCGTGATGGCCTTCTAGGGGAGGGGCTCTTGCCCTGATCCTCAGGGGGACTTCCCCTGGTGCAACTGCAGCTGGCCCAAGCAGCAGAGATGGGCCCTGGGTTCCAGCAAGTGCCGCTGTTTTACTCCCTGAAGGCTTGCAGCACCAATGGCTGAGGTGACTGTCACCGCACCCTGCTCCCTACCCCAGAGCTGAAAATTCACACCCAGCTCTTCAGTGAGCCCGCACAGAAAAAAACATTCCACCGGTCTTATCTCCTCGGATTCTGTCAGAACTCTGCGTTCACCCTGCCAGGGACGAGGCATTTTTATCGTAGGCGCGTGACTGAGTTCCAATTCCAATTGTTTTGTTTTGTTTTATTTTTAAAGATTTTATTTATTTGAGTGAGGGAGTGCATGAGAGCGGAGAAGGTCAGAGGGAGAAGCAGACTCCCCATGGAGCTGAAGCCCTAAGTGAGATTCGATCCCAGGAATCCGGGATCATGACCTGAGCTGAAGGCAGTTGCTTAACCAGCAGAGCCACCCAGGAGGTGGGAACCACCCACTCCAGGTTCTATGGATTCCAGTGACACAGACCAACACCAGACCTGCAAGGTGTCAGAGGTCTCACCAAGCTCCTGCTTCTTCTGGACCTCTCCCAGGAAAGTGATCACCCAACTATGCTGTGATTCGGACTACAGGGCTTTACAGTGTAGAAAGCCGGGACGTAGCTTCATGGTTTTCAGCCATTTTCCCTAACTGATGTCTGGAAACTCTGAAGCATTCGGGCCCCACCTGGTCTTCTGGGGACCACCAGGATCCTGAGATCATGCTGTCACACCTGGGATATCACCCCACTTCACCCCTTGAACACTTTTAAGTCAGGAATGTCCCAGACAGGGGTAAACACCTAAATGTTTCAATCAAGCACCTGTCTGTCGATAGAAACTTTGCAGTAGGCTTCTTCAGGTAGGTGCCTCCCCTCGGATGTATCCATAGCCCTATCATCCGCATAACTTGTTCCCACCCAAGGGCCAAGGGCCAAGGGCCAAGGTCAGTCCCTTACTAAGGGATTTCATTGAAAATTCGAAGCCTACGTTCTTGAGAAGCTACTACCCAGCCCTTTGTAGGTGGGGCTGTTGTCTTCTGGGACTCCAGAATATGAGCACTGATGAACACATGTGTGTACACAGGAGCAAGTGTGCTTGTGCACACAAACACACACACCGCAGGAGGGACTGTGGGGTGGGATCCCATTAGTAGCAGATTCCAAGAAGTTGATAGGAGGGAGGAAATTGGGTGGGAGGTATTTCCTACCTGTGACAGCACTCCTCTAACATCATAGCTATTATCCAACCTATGCCTGTGGACATCTGATAGAAAGACATGCTGGAATCATCCGTATTTTGCAGAGAAGGGACCATCCCTGTCAGGCACAACGGCTTATCTAAGGTCCAAACCAGGTAAGTATAGAGACTTGTGTCTGAAACCAGGTGTGTTTGCAAGCTGGGGACCTAGCTTCTCCCAGACCTTCCCTGGGGGCCTGTTCCGAGGGGTGTGTTGGGGTCACTGTGTACAGATAAGATGTCTTGCATGCAGAAGGGAGATGAGGAGATGGCAGACCGGAGCACTGTTCATGTAGGGGTCCAACCAGGAGTGGGCCCCGGTAGGGGATCACAGGCAGTGATGTCACTGCCTGGGTCACAAAGGCCCACAACTTGTAACCCCTGCAACCAGGACCCACACTCTAGTCCGGTATCAGGGCTATTTGGACAGAAACGTCTGACACAGAAAGATGTTTTTGTCCTGTCTACGTACATCCCGGGGCTCTGGGTACCAGAACCCCCAGGAAAATGGCTTGTTTTCATGTTGCAGAAGTTGGCTGAAACCACCCCCGCGATGCCTCAGGATATTTCGAGGGAGACGCCATAAGGTACTTACTACTGAGGAGACTAGGCGATGCCCACCCCTCTGAACCGTGCTAGGGAAGCCCCATCCCTTCCTCTGGAGTTTGAGGGGAGGAGGGATATGTGGGGGTTCCCGCCCATGGGCTGGAGGAGGGTGAGTACAGTGGATACCCTGGTGATCCCTTCTTGTTCACACCAATGTCATGGTGGGCTGGGTGCACCGGGGATTCCTGAGGTGACTCTGAGCTGTGCCAGAGCACATCCAAGGTCCTGAAGCTGGACCACTTTTCTCTCCTTGGGGGAGGGCTCTGCATCCTGGGCTATGGTGTGTCTGGAATGGAGCACCCTGGGTCTGAAGACCAGCAAAGGCCTCCAAACAGGGCTCTAAGGCCTCCTGCGTGGCTGCTGGGCACTGTCTTTACAGAACGCTCCAGAGGACATGGTGGAGGAGGTGAACGAGGAGATTGCCTGCTATCCTTCCACGAAGGACAAGAAGCCACACAGGGCCAACAGAGTCTGGCGCTGGCTCAGGGTGAGAGCAGGTGCTGGGGAGACTCGACCCCCGGGACACCGATGCAGCACCAAGGGCCCCACTTCCTAGAAGCCAGCCTGGCCTCCTAGAGTCCTGTACTCCCGTGAATCTGCATCCCATCTCTTCCCCAAACTGGCCCTCACGGTCCTGCCCACGCCTTGGACAGAAGCACAGCCATTGTCCACAATCTTATAGGAGTATCATTAAAGAGACTTTAGACCAGGTCTCATCCCGTTGATCTAGACTCCATTTGCCCTGGCCTAGGCATTTTCCTAACTCGTGCTCCCAGGTGTCTCCATTGGCCCAACAGTCCTTCCTCAGGTTATACAAATCTTGCAAATGATCATTTGCAAGAGTGAGTTGGGAGATTCTGATCCAAAGGGACATGGGGCCCATGGTACTCTGTCTCTTGCTCTGTGCTTTTCTTTTGATGGAACACATCTTTGGGGCCCCTAGGGTCAGGAACAGGGGCCTCACTGCACTGCACAGCAGTCCAGGCCAGTCATTTATCACCGGCATCGAGCCCTTTACAGGGGCAGGACTGGATATAATCCCCTTCTGTGGCCAATGAACAGTGCTGCATCCTACAGCCTCCGTGCCCTCCTATCCTAAGCCCTCTCACCTAAAACGTCTGTGTTCTCATCTCAAGAATGAGATATGTTGGGTGCCAGGGTGGCTCAGGGGGTTCAGCCTCTGCCTGCAGCTCAGGTCATGGTCTCATGATCCTGGGATCAAGGCCCACGTTGGGGTCTCTGCTCAGCGGGGAACCTGCTTCCCCATCTCTATCTGGCTGCCTCTCTGCCTACTTGTGACCTCTCTCTCTCTGTCAAATAAATAAATAAATAATCTTTAAAAAAAAATAAAAAGAATGGGCTATGTCATCAGAAATCACAGGATCCATGCCACTCATGCAGGGACGTGCTACTAATACTTCGCTCACAAAAGGACCTGAGATACTAGCAAGTTCAGACATCATTTTTTTCAATTCTTTGTATGGATACCAAGAACATTTTCTGTTTTTCTTTAAGGTTTTTTTCTTTCTTTCTTTTTTTAAAATTTTATTTCTTTATTTGACAGACAGAGATCACAAGTAGGCAGAGAGGCAGGCTGAGACAGAGAGGGGAAGTAGGCTCCCCACCGAATAGAGAGCCCGATGCGGGGCTCGATCCCAGGACCGTGAGATCATGACCTAAGCCAAAGGCAGAGGCTTTAACCCACTGAGCCACCCAGATATCCCTTCCTTAAAGAGTTCTTAATTGATTGATTGATTGATGGATGGATTGAGAAGGAGGCAGGGGGAGAGTGGGGAGAAGCAGAGGGAGAGACAGAATCCTCAAGCAGACACTGCCCCTATGGACACAGCCCTACAAGGAACGCAGCCTCAGGACAGGGAGAGCATGACCTGAAGCAAAACCAAGAGTCTTAGGCTAAACCCAATGAGACACTGAGTCACCCGATTCTTTTCCGGACACTGGGCTCTCTTGTCCCACCTCTTGCTTAAGTCCCTGAGATCTGGGGGCTCATTCTGCCCTCCAAGCCCCAACCCTCCTGGTGGCCACAGCACTGACTCATGTCTCCTCTGATTCACCTCAGGGGGAAAATGGCTCAACGAGGAAGAGGAATAAGACCTCGATAGTATGGAACACTCGTGCCAGTTCATTGGAGGCCGGAATAGATTACCTGGTGACTGCCGTCATAAAACAAGATCTAAACTATGTTCACACATTTCTGGAAATCTACCGCAGCTTTGCTACCACCCAGGAGGTGCTGGGCCTCCTCTTTGCAAGGTGAGCACCCTCCCCTGCCCCTAACTGCTCCGTGGGATTAGGCCAATGCCTGGTTGTGAGACTTGGCAGGACCCCAAGCTTCCCCAAGCTTCCCTTACTCCTAACTGGGGCAAAGGTATTATAGGGACTCAGTGGGGTATGGTAGGGAAAGAACACTTGGTAGCCTGCGCCAGTGGAAAATTCTGCTGTTGGGCCAGTGGGCATGCTCTTTGAACATTCCCGTGCCCCTCATGATGAAACCTCTGCCTCATTCCAGACTCTCAATGTGATCTTGAGCTGGGCTCCTTTGCCACTGAAAGGGAGATATGAGATTCCTTCTGGGGTCTGTGTGTGGGTGAATCCAGAGCAGGCATCCCTGAGGGTGAGCAGGGGCCAGACCCCCTCAGATGTTCGTGATGGGCTGGTTGGGGCCCTTTCATTCAGCAAGCATTCAGGAAGCCCCAGTAGGTGGAGGCAATTATCTCGGAGCTGAATGGGATCCCGGCACAGAACAGACAGCACCCAAGGGCTGCAGGCTAGTCAAGGGTCAAATGGTGAGAGCCAACATCCACAGATCTCATGTGATGCCCCCTGGCCTCCTCTAGATTCGGATGTGTTTACTCCACGTATAAAGTGGTCAAGAGATCCCAGGACCGGCGCAACATGTGAGTAAGCTTTGGCTGCTCCAGGAGGGCCTTCCCTCTCCAGCAGGGCAGTGAGGGTCCTGTGAGTTCAAGGGGCTTCTGGACCTTCACGCACCCCTCTGTGATTCCTGCTTTACAGTAAATGTCTGAGAGCTTCTACTGGAAACTAGGAAGGTGCACTGGGGAGCTGCGGTAGGTGTGTGAGCACTGTGGGAGAGCAGAGGGGGTTGGAGGACAGCTTCAACCCCTGAGAGGGTCATGCTCCATCGCTGCCCCCTCCCAGCCCTCTCTCTGCCCCAATTCTGGGACCCAGAACGCAGGATTTAGGAAGCATCGCACAGCAGTCTGTTGGCACCTGCACTCAGTGCTCAGAGGGGGCTCAGGGACAGTGGTGACTCAGTAGAGCCCAGGGAGCAGCAGACATCCCACACCCTGTGGGAGGTGAGTGTCAGTGGAAACAGACCCACTCTCATGGCACCTAGTGAATGGGCAGAGGAGGTAACAGTGGAGGTACGGGGAGGGTCCTGGGAAGGCCTGGCTAGAGACAGAGTCCCTTTGTTCCCTCCTCGGTTGGATCTTCACGGAGCAGAGGCGAGTGCAGTGAGGGTAATTAAGAAACCAGACACCACCCCTCCCTGGGCACATGCAGTTGAATTGAAGTGGCTCATGGGCAAGGAGACAGACTGAGGAGTGTGTTCAGCTCCCCTAAGAAGTCCAGAAATGCTCCCCCCGTTGATCAAGGACTCCCACTCCCAGAGGCTATTGGCCAGCCCACCGTCTGGGAGCAGGCCTGTCTCAGGCAAGACTGCCAGGTCGCAGGTGGACAAGGAGTCCGACTGGTCTCGGACAGGAGCTGGAAGCCCAGGGGCCCAGGTTCCTACAGGGGTTCCCTGGGATATTCGTTTGGATGCTTACCCTGTCCTCTGACTTCTCTGCCTCCATGTCTGTCCCCAGGGCCGTCTATGCCATCCTGGATATGTGGGTGGAAAGGTATCCAGGGGATTTTGTGCAGCCTCCAGAGTATCCCAACTTGCATGCTCTACTGGCCTACCTGCAGGTCAATGCGCCTGGCTCGGACCTGCTGCGCCGTGCCCAGCTTCTGCTCCCAGAAAGGCAGCGCGCTGAGACCACAGAGCCAGAGGCTGGGGGTGAGGAGGACTGGGGGTAACTGATGTGGGCCTGAGGAGGAGGCAGGGTGGGCCACCCTGAGGAAGCCTCAGTAGATTGTAGTTGGGCCGAGAAGAGTGAGTCGTCTCAGATCCCTGTCCCCATGGGCTTCTGTTGGGGACACCTTCCAGGGGCTGGGTCTTGAACACAGGCCACGCTGAGTGGTAGGGAAAGGGAAAGGCGAGAGGGAAGTCAACCAAGCTGATGATGCTTTCTCTTCTTGGAGCTACAGCACCGGCCCCAGAGCCAGATCAGGATGTGTCTCAGGAAGTTCTTCCAGCAGCCACTCTGGCACCCGCTGCACCTCTGGGGCCTGAGCTGGTCCCCGCCATCCCTGCTATGGCTGCTCACTATGGGATAGGAAGACCAGTGACCCCCCCTGACCCGTTGGGGCCAGGGCAGATGGTCGTCAGGGGCCTCATTCACTTCTCTGCCACGGAAGAGCCACCAGGCCTTTTGACTTTCCTGGATGACCAGCAGGGTCCTGCCCCCGAGCTGCCGCCCCCTGCCTCCGTGGAGCAAGCAGGCTCCGCTCCTGAGCAGCACCTCGTGCTTGCTACAACCAGAAAGCATGTCTTTCCCATCGCCCTCGTTGCTTTATTTGTATTTCTTCTGTTTTGTGTATATGTATATAATTACATACTAGATTTAATTAAATAAAGTAGAATTTGAGTTTACATAACATTTTACTCGCATCCTTTGCAGTGGGATATGGAGGTCTCATTAGGTCCATCCAGGGTGTTGCACAACCATGTCGTTCTACGACGTTTCCGTCACAGAGACGCCTGCGCTCCTCATCGCTCACTGCTCTGTCCCTCCCCCAGTCCCTGCAACCGCTGCTCTGCTCTCTGTCTCGGCCACTTCACCTCCACTTGGATTTTACTCTGCCTGGAATCCTACAGTATGGCCTTCTGTGTGTGTCTGCAGAACATAAGCGTGATTCCCCTCTTTGCACACTTTGTTATATAAATAACATTTTATTACATAGGAATGTTCCTGAAAGAACAGAGATCACGGGAAGCCCCCAAATGAACTGTTTTCATTCTGAGCTAGGTTTCCCATTTAGAAGCATGCCTTGAAAAGCAGAAACCATGAGAGAAATGTCTGGGTCCATGAGACACCTTTACATGCTTTCATTTTTCTGGATAGTCTACGTTTCAACTATTCTAATGGGCATGTTATCAAATATTAAAATTATATCTTCAATATTCTCATTTCTTGCTAACAAGTTAGGTCATAAAAGAGTTCTTTAGGCTTTATCCAGACTATGTTTATTTAGTCAATAATGATTTAAAGATGAAAAAAGGAAGGCATGTTCCTTCTACCAATGAACAATCCCCTATAATACATGGCATCCTACTTCTCCGCCTTACCCTCAGTGTAGTGTGTGTGTGTGTGTGTGTGTGTGTGTGTGTGTGTGTGTGTGCGTGTGTGCACATGTGCGCACATGTATGTGACAGAGTGGGCTGGGGAAGGTTCCGGGGCTGTGCTCTTGTTCTTCCTTATGTCCCGTCAGTGGACAGACACTGTCGCTCTGTCTTCTTGGGCATTCTCAGTGACAGCATTCAGGAAACCCCTCTGTTGAACAACTAATTCATTTCCAGTTCTTTGACCCTCATAATGTAAGCGATAAGCACGTCTGTGCCATAAATGTCTGTTTCTTTAGGAATGATTCCTGTAAACACCAACACTGGGAAACGCTTTACCCACATTTTTAGGGGACTGGCTGCTGGCTCCTCTATGCTGTCTTCATTAGGGAGAAGCATTGCTTTGGAAAGGAGGGATCCAGGATTCTATAGATGAGACCTGAAATCATGAGGAGGACAAGCCAGCAGTGATGACGTCGGGGCCCTGGGAGTGACCATAGAGCATTGGGGAGGCTGCCCACAGCGCCCTCATAGGTCCTCTCCCAGATGCTCCCCTGGCCCGTGTCCTGGAACCCACCTCACCCATGCCCTGTCCGGTGACACGCTCCCGCCACTCCAGCCCCCCGGGCTCAATCACCCAGACTCTCCCTGGAGCAACCAGAGCCTGCTCCAGGCCAGCAGAGGGGCACAGGCCAGGCCACTCCTCTCGGCTTGCTCCCTGTCCTTCCTGGCTGAACCCCATCCTCTCAGGGACGAACCTCCAAGGACAGTGCCGGTCAGCGGGTGACAGACAAGTGTTCATGCAGATGGAGTTTTAGTGGCAACAGCAAGAGCCACATGATCTGTGTGAGCAAGGGAGGCCTTTGCAATGCACATCGGCTGCTCATGGAAGCTGCAGGATGGACAGAGCCTCAACCAGGGCCTTTGGCACTGGACAGAGCTCATCCACACCCTCAGGATCCTCTGGCTGTGACCCCCTGACCCTGCCAAGCCCAACCTTGCTGAGATCTCTCTCCTCCCACAAAGTCGGGAAGGGGAGTCCCCTTGATCTGATGCTCTAATTGAGGTCGTCGTCAGTAACTCCTGTCTGTGCAGTTACTGGGCCACTGGTGGGCTGTTATTCTGCCTGCCAGCCTCAGTCTCCTCATCTGTGAAATGGTCCTAACACCTGCCCTACCATCTCATAGGATGACTATGAAGATCATACTGACCAACTGCGAGGTGTCGGAGGTCTCGCCAAGGGTTCTGCTTCTTCTAGACCACTCCCAGGTAAGTGATCACCCAACTATGCTGTGAGTTGGAGTACAGGGCTTTACAGAGTAGAAAGCCGGGATGTAGCTTCATGGTTTTCAGCCATTTTCCCTAACTGATGTCTGGGAACTCTGAGGCATTCAGGGCCCACCTGGTCTTCTGCGGACCACCAGGATACTGAGATCATGCTGTCACACCTGGGATATCACCCCACTTCACCCCTTGAACACTTTTAAGTCAGGAATGTCCCAGACAGGGGTAAACACCTAAATGTTTCAATCAAGCACCTGTCTGTCGATGGAAACTTTGCAGTAGGCTCCTTCAGGTAGGTGCCTCCCCTCGGATGTATCCATAGCCCTATCACCCGCATAACTTGTTCCCACCCAAGGGCCAAGGGCCAAGGGACAAGGCCAGTCCCTTACTAAGGGATTTCATTGAAAATTCGAAGCCTAAGTTCTTGAGAAGCTATTACCCAGCCCTTTGTAGGTGGGGCTGTCGTCTTCTGGGACTCCAGAATATGAGCACCGATGAAGACATGTGTGCACTCAGGAGCGAGTGTGCTTGTGCACACAAACACACACACACCCCAGGAGGGACTGTGGGGTGGGATCTGATTAGTAGCAGATTCCAAGAAGTTGATAGGAGGGATGAAATTGGGAGGTATTTCCTACCTGTGACAGCACTCCTCTAACATCAGAGCTATTATTCAACCTATGCCTGTGGACATCTGATAGAAAGACATGCTGGAATCATCCATATTTTGCAGAGAAGACCATCCCTGTCAGGCACAATGGCTTATCTAAGGTCCAAACCAGGTAAGCATAGAGACTTGTGTCTGAAACCAGGTGTGTTTGCAAGCTGGGGCACTGGCTGCTCCCAGACCTTCCCTGGGGGCCTGTTCCGAGGGGTGTGTTGGGGTCACTGTGTACAGATGAGATGTGTCCTTGCATGCAGAAGGGGGAAGAGGAGATGGCAGACCGGAGCACTGTTCGTGTAGGGGTCCAACCAGGAGTGGGCCCCGGTAGGGGATCACAGGCAGTGATGTCACTGCCTGGATCACAAAGGCCCACAACTTGTAACCCCTGCAACCAGGACACACACTCTAGTCCGGTGTCAGGGCTATTTGGATAGAAACGTCTGAGACAGAAAGATGTTTTCATCCTGTCTACGTACATCCCGGGGCTCTGGGAACCAGAACCCCCAAGAAAATGGCTTGTTTCCATGTTGCAGAAGTTGGCTGAAACCACCCCCGCGATGCCTCAGGATATTTCGAGGGAGACGCCATAAGGTACTTACTACTGAGGAGACTAGGCGATGCCCACCCCTCTGAACCGTGCTAGGGAAGCCCCATCCCTTCCTCTGGAGTTTGAGGGGAGGAGGGATATGTGGGGGTTCCCGCCCATGGGCTGGAGGAGGGTGAGCACAGTGGATACCCTGGTGATCCCTTCTTGTTCACACCAATGTCAGGGTGGGCAGGGTGCACCGGGGATTCCTGAGGTGACTCTGAGCTGTGCCAGAGCACATCCAAGGCCCTGAAGCTGGGCCACGTTTCTCTTCTTGGGGGAGGGCTCTGCCACCTGGGCTGTGGTGTGTCTGGAATGGAGCGCCCTGGGTCTGAAGACCAGCAAAGGCCTCCAGACAGGGCTCTAAGGTCTCCTGCCTGGCTGCCGGGCACTGTCTTTACAGAACGCTCCAGAGGACATGGTGCAGGAGCTGAATGTTGACATCCCCTGCTCTCATTCCCCAAAGGACAAGGAGCCGCACAGGGCCAACAGAGTCTGGCGCTGGCTCAGGGTGAGTGCAGGTGCTGGGGAGACTCGACCCCTGGGAATCCGGTGCAGCACCAAGGGCCCCACTTCCTAGAAGCCAGCCTGGCCTCCTAGAGTCCTGTACTCCTGTGAATCTGCATCCCCTCTCTTCCCCAAACTGGCCCTCATGGTCCTGCCCACGCCTTGGACAGAAGTAGAGCCATTGTCCACATACTTATAGGAATATCATTAAAGAGACTTTAGACCAGATCTCATCCCGTTGATCTAGACTCCTTTTGCCCTGTGCTAGGCATTTTCCTAACTCGTGCTCCCAGGTGGCCCAACAGTACTTCCTCAAGTTATACAAATCTTGCAAATGATCATTTGCAAGAGTGAGTTGGGAGACTCTGATCCAAAGGGACATGGGGCCCATGGTACTCTGTCTCTTGCTCTGTGCTTTTGTTTTGATGGAACACATCATTGGGTCCCCGAGGGTCAGGAACAGGGGCCTCACTGCACTGCATGGTAGTCCAGAAGGCCAGTCATTTATCACCAGCAACGAGCCCTTTACAGGGGCAGGACTGGATATAATCCCCTTCTGTGGCCAATGAACAGTGCTGCATCCTACAGCCTCCGTGCCCTCCTATCCTAAGCCCTCTCACCTAAAACGTCTGTGTTCTCATCTCAAGAATGAGATATGTTGGGTGCCAGGGTGGCTCAGGGGGTTCAGCCTCTGCCTGCAGCTCAGGTCATGGTCTCACGATCCTGGGATCAAGGCCCACGTTGGGGGGTCTCTGCTCAGCGGGGAACCTGCTTCCCCATCTCTGTCTGGCTGCCTCTCTGCCTACTTGTGACCTCTCTCTGTCAAATAAATAAATAAATAATCTTTAAAAAAATAAAAAGAATGGGCGATGTCATCAGAAATCACAGGATCCATGCCACTCATGCAGGGACGTGCTACCAATACTCCGCTCACAAAAGGACCTGAGATACTAGCAAGTTCAGACATCATTTTTTTCAATTCTTTGTATGGATACCAAGAACATATTCTCTTTTGCTTTAAGGTTTCTTTCTTTCTTTCTTTCTCTCTTTCTTTCTTTGAATTTTATTTCTTTATTTGACAGACAGAGATCACAAGTAGGCAGAGAGGCAGGCTGAGACAGAGAGGGGAAGTAGGCTCCCCACCGAGTAGAGAGCCCGATGCGGGGCTCGATCCCAGGACCGTGAGATCATGACCTAAGCCAAAGGCAGAGGCTTTAACCCATTGAGCCACCCAGACACCCCTTCCTTAAAGGGTTCTTAATTGATTGGTTGATTGATGGATTGAGAGGGAGGCAGGGGGAGAGTGGGAGAAGCAGAGGGAGAGACAGAATCCTCAAGCAGACACTGCCCTATGGACACAGCCCTACGAGGAACACAGCCTCAGGACATGGAGAGCATGACCTGAAGCAAAACCAAGAGTCTTAGGCTGAACCCAATGAGACACTGAGTCACCCGATTCTTTTTCGGACTCTGGGCTCTCTTGTCCCACCTCTTGTAGAAGTTCCTGAGATCTGGGGGCTCATTCTGCCCTCCAAGCCCCAACCCTCCTGGTGGCCACAGCACTGACTCATGTCTCCTCTGATTCACCTCAGGGGGAAAATGGCTCAACGAGGAAGAGGAATAAGACCTTGATACTATGGAACACTCGTGCCAGTTCATTGGAGGCCATAATAGATTACCTGGTGACTGCCGTCATAAAAGAAGATCTAAACTATGTTCACATGTTTCTCGAAATACATCGCACCCTTGCTACCACCCAGGAGGTGCTGGGCCTCCTCTTTGCAAGGTGAGCACCCTCCCCTGCCCCTAACTGCTCCGTGGGATTTGGCCAATGCCTGGTTGTGAGACTTGGCAGGACCCCAAGCTTCCCCAAGCTTCCCTTGCTCCTAACTGGGGCAGAGGTATTATAGGGATTCAGTGGGGTCTTGTAGGGAAAGAACACTTGGTAGCCTGCGCCAGTGGAAAAGTCTGTTGTTGGGCCTGTGGGCATGCTCTTTGAACATTCCCGTGCCCCTCATGATGAAACCTCTGCCTCATTCCTGACTCTCACTGTGATCTTGAGCTGGGCTCCTTTGCCACTGAAAGGGAGATCTGAGATTCCTTCTGGGGACTGTGTGTGGGTGAATCCAGAGCAGGCAACCCTGAGGGTGAGCAGGGGCCAGGGCAACTCAGATGTCGGTGATGGGCTGGTTGGGGCCCTTTCATTCAGCAAGCATTCAGGAAGCCCCAGTAGGTGGAGGCGATTGTCTCGGAGCTGAATGGGATCCCTGCACAGAACAGAGAGCACCCCAGGGCTGCAGGCTAGTCGAGGGTCAGGCGGTGAGAGCCAACATCCACAGACATCTCATGTGATGCCCCCTGGCCTCCTCTAGATTCGGATGTGTTTACTCCACGTATGACGAGGTCGGCGGACCCCAGGACCAGCGCAACATGTGAGTAAGCTTTGGCTGCTCCAGGAGGGCCTTCCCTCTCCAGCAGGGCAGTAAGGGTACTGTGAGTTCGAGGGGCTGATGGACCTTCACGCACACCTCTGTGATTCCTGCTTTACGGTAAAGGTCTGAGAGCTTCTACTGGAAACTGGGAAGGGGCCCTGGGGAGCTGAGGTAGGTGTGTGAGCACTGTGGGAGAGCAGAGGGGGTTGGAGGACAGCTTCAACCCCTGAGAGGGTCATGCTCCATCCCTGCCCCCTCCCAGCCCTCTCTCTGCCCCAATTCTGGGACCCAGAACGCAGGATTTAGGAACCATCGCACAGCAGTCTGTTGGCACCTGCACTCGGTGCTCAGAGGGGGCTCAGGGAGAGTGGTGACCCAGTAGAGCCCAGGGAGCAGCAGGCATCCCACACCCTGTGGGAGGTGAGTGTCAGTGGAAACAGACCCACTCTCATGGCACCTAGTGACTGGGCAGAGGAGGTAACGGTGGAGGTATGGGGAGGGTCCTGGGAAGGCCTGGCTAGAGACAGAGTCCCTTTGTTCCCTCCTCGGTTGGATCTTCACGGAGCAGAGGCGAGTGCAGTGAGGGTAATTAAGAGGCCAGACACCACCCCTCCCTGGACACATGCAGTTGAATTCAAATGGCTCGTGGGCAAGGAGACAGACTGAGGAGTGTGTCCAGCTCCCCTAAAAAGTCCAGAAATGCTCCCCCCATTGACCAAGGACTCCCACTCCCAGAGGCTTTTGGCCAGCCTGCCGTGTGGGAGCAGGCCTGTCTCAGGCAGGACTGCCAGGTCGCAGGTGGACAAGGAGTCCGACTGGTCTCGGACAGGAGCTGGAAGCCCAGGGGCCCAGGTTCCCACAGGGGTTCCCTGGGATATTGGTTTGGATGCATACCCTGTCCTCTGACTTCTCTGCCTCTATGTCTGTCCCCAGGGCCGTCTATGCCATCCTGGATATGTGGGTGGAAAGGTATCCAGGGGATTTTGTGCAGCCTCCAGAGTATCCCAACTTGCATGCTCTACTGGCCTACCTGCAGGTCAATGCGCCTGGCTCGGACCTGCTGCGCCGTGCCCAGCTTCTGCTTCCAGAAAGGCAGCGCGCTGAGACCACAGAGCCAGAGGCTGGGGGTGAGGAGGACTGGGGGTGAATGATGTGGGCCTGAGGAGGAGGCAGGGTGGGCCACCCTGAGGAAGCCTCCATAGATTGTAGTTGGGCCGAGAGGAGTGAGTTATCTCAGATCCCTGTCCCCATGGGCTTCTGTTGGGGACACCTTCCAGGGGCTGGGTCTTGAACACAGGCCACGCTGAGTGGTAGGGAAAGGGAAAGGCGAGAGGGAAGTCAACCAAGCTGATGATGCTTTCTCTTCTTGGAGCTACAGCACCGGCCCCGGAGCCAGATCAGGATGTGTCTCGGGAAGTGGTTCCAGCAGCCACTCTGGCACCCGCTGCACCTCTGGGGCCTGAGCTGGTCCCCGCCATCCCTGCTGCGGCTGCTCACTATGGGATAGGAAGACCAGTGACCCCCCCTGACCCGTTGGGGCCAGGGCAGATGGTCGTCAGGGCCCTCGTTCACTTCTCTGCCACGGAAGAGCCACCAGGCCTTTTGACTTTCCTGGATGACCAGCAGGGTCCTGCCCCCGAGCTGCCGCCCCCTGCGTCCGTGGAGCAAGCAGGCTCGGCCCCCGAGCTGCCGCCCCCTGCCTCCGTGGAGCAAGCAGGCTCGGCCCCCGAGCTGCCGCCACCTTCCTCCGTGGAGCAAGCAGTCTCGGTCCCCGAGCTGCCGCCCCCTGCCTCCGTGGAGCAAGCAGGCTCGGTCCCCGAGCTGCCGCCCCCTGCCTCCGTGGAGCAAGCAGGCTCGGTCCCCGAGCTGCCGCCCCCTGCCTCCGTGGAGCAAGCAGGCTCGGTCCCCGAGCTGCCGCCCCCTGCCTCCGTGGAGCAAGCAGGCTCGGCCCCCGAGCTGCCGCCCCCTGCCTCCGTGGAGCAAGCAGGCTCGGCCCCCGAGCTGCCGCCCCCTGCCTCCGTGGAGCAAGCAGTCTCGGTCCCCGAGCTGCCCCCACCTGCCTCCCTGGAGCAAGCGGCCTGGGCCCCCAAGCTGCCACCACCTGCCTCCGTGGAGCAAGCATGCTTCGCTCCCGAGGAGCACCTCGTGCTTGCTACAACCAGAAAGCGTGTCTTTCCCATCCCCCTTATTGCATTTTTTGTATTTCTTCTCTTTTGTGTGTATGTATATAATTACATACTAGATTTAATTAAAGACAGTAGAACTTGAGTTTACATAACATTTTACTTGCATTCTTTGCAGTGGGATATGGAGGTCTCATTAGGTCCATCCAGAGTGTTGCACAACCATGTCGTTCTGCAACGTTTCTGTCACAGAGACACCCGCGCTCCTCATCGCTCACTGCTCTGTCCCTAGCCCAGTCCCTGCAACCGCTGCTCTGCTCTCTGTCTCGGCCACTTCACCTCCACTTGGATTTTCCTCTGCCTGGAATCCTACACTATGGCCTTCTGTGTGTGTCTGCAGAACATAAGTGTGATTCCCCTCTTTTCAAACTTTGTTATACAAATAACATTTTATTAGATAGGAATGTTCCTGAAAGAACAGAGATCACGGGAAGCCCCCAAATGAACTGTTTTCATTCTGAGCTAGGTTTCCCATTTAGAAGCATGCCTTGAAAAGCAGAAACCATGAGAGAAATGTCTGGGTCCATGAGACACCTTTACATGCTTTCATTTTTCTGGATAGTCTGTTTCAACTATTCTAATGGGCATGTTATCAAGTATTAAAATTATATCTAAATTTTCTCCTCTTGCTAACAAGTTACGTCATAAAAGAGTTCTTTAGGCTTTATCCAGACTATGTTTATTTAGTAAATAATGATTTAAAGATGAAAAAAGGAAGGCATGTTCCTTCTACCGATGAACAATCCCCTATAATACACGGCATCCTTCTTCTCCGCCTTACCCTCAGTGTAGTGTGTGTGTGTGTGTGTGTGTGCGTGTGTGCACATGTGCGCACATGTATGTGACAGAGTGGGCTGGGGAAGGTTCCGGGGCTGTGCTCTTGTTCTTCCTTATGTCCCGTCAGTGGACAGACACTGTCGCTCTGTCTTCTTGGGCATTCTCAGTGACAGCATTCAGGAAACCCCTCTGTTGAACAACTAATTCATTTCCAGTTCTTTGACCCTCATAATGTAAGCGATAAGCACGTCTGTGCCATAAATGTCTGTTTCTTTAGGAATGATTCCTGTAAACACCAACACTGGGAAACGCTTTACCCACATTTTTAGGGGACTGGCTGCTGGCTCCTCTATGCTGTCTTCATTAGGGAGAAGCATTGCTTTGGAAAGGAGGGATCCAGGATTCTATAGATGAGACCTGAAATCATGAGGAGGACAAGCCAGCAGTGATGACGTCGGGGCCCTGGGAGTGACCATAGAGCATTGGGGAGGCTGCCCACAGCGCCCTCATAGGTCCTCTCCCAGATGCTCCCCTGGCCCGTGTCCTGGAACCCACCTCACCCATGCCCTGTCCGGTGACACGCTCCCGCCACTCCAGCCCCCCGGGCTCAATCACCCAGACTCTCCCTGGAGCAACCAGAGCCTGCTCCAGGCCAGCAGAGGGGCACAGGCCAGGCCACTCCTCTCGGCTTGCTCCCTGTCCTTCCTGGCTGAACCCCATCCTCTCAGGGACGAACCTCCAAGGACAGTGCCGGTCAGCGGGTGACAGACAAGTGTTCATGCAGATGGAGTTTTAGTGGCAACAGCAAGAGCCACATGATCTGTGTGAGCAAGGGAGGCCTTTGCAATGCACATCGGCTGCTCATGGAAGCTGCAGGATGGACAGAGCCTCAACCAGGGCCTTTGGCACTGGACAGAGCTCATCCACACCCTCAGGATCCTCTGGCTGTGACCCCCTGACCCTGCCAAGCCCAACCTTGCTGAGATCTCTCTCCTCCCACAAAGTCGGGAAGGGGAGTCCCCTTGATCTGATGCTCTAATTGAGGTCGTCGTCAGTAACTCCTGTCTGTGCAGTTACTGGGCCACTGGTGGGCTGTTATTCTGCCTGCCAGCCTCAGTCTCCTCATCTGTGAAATGGTCCTAACACCTGCCCTACCATCTCATAGGATGACTATGAAGATCATACTGACCAACTGCGAGGTGTCGGAGGTCTCGCCAAGGGTTCTGCTTCTTCTAGACCACTCCCAGGTAAGTGATCACCCAACTATGCTGTGAGTTGGAGTACAGGGCTTTACAGAGTAGAAAGCCGGGATGTAGCTTCATGGTTTTCAGCCATTTTCCCTAACTGATGTCTGGGAACTCTGAGGCATTCAGGGCCCACCTGGTCTTCTGCGGACCACCAGGATACTGAGATCATGCTGTCACACCTGGGATATCACCCCACTTCACCCCTTGAACACTTTTAAGTCAGGAATGTCCCAGACAGGGGTAAACACCTAAATGTTTCAATCAAGCACCTGTCTGTCGATGGAAACTTTGCAGTAGGCTCCTTCAGGTAGGTGCCTCCCCTCGGATGTATCCATAGCCCTATCACCCGCATAACTTGTTCCCACCCAAGGGCCAAGGGCCAAGGGACAAGGCCAGTCCCTTACTAAGGGATTTCATTGAAAATTCGAAGCCTAAGTTCTTGAGAAGCTATTACCCAGCCCTTTGTAGGTGGGGCTGTCGTCTTCTGGGACTCCAGAATATGAGCACCGATGAAGACATGTGTGCACTCAGGAGCGAGTGTGCTTGTGCACACAAACACACACACACCCCAGGAGGGACTGTGGGGTGGGATCTGATTAGTAGCAGATTCCAAGAAGTTGATAGGAGGGATGAAATTGGGAGGTATTTCCTACCTGTGACAGCACTCCTCTAACATCAGAGCTATTATTCAACCTATGCCTGTGGACATCTGATAGAAAGACATGCTGGAATCATCCATATTTTGCAGAGAAGACCATCCCTGTCAGGCACAATGGCTTATCTAAGGTCCAAACCAGGTAAGCATAGAGACTTGTGTCTGAAACCAGGTGTGTTTGCAAGCTGGGGCACTGGCTGCTCCCAGACCTTCCCTGGGGGCCTGTTCCGAGGGGTGTGTTGGGGTCACTGTGTACAGATGAGATGTGTCCTTGCATGCAGAAGGGGGAAGAGGAGATGGCAGACCGGAGCACTGTTCGTGTAGGGGTCCAACCAGGAGTGGGCCCCGGTAGGGGATCACAGGCAGTGATGTCACTGCCTGGATCACAAAGGCCCACAACTTGTAACCCCTGCAACCAGGACACACACTCTAGTCCGGTGTCAGGGCTATTTGGATAGAAACGTCTGAGACAGAAAGATGTTTTCATCCTGTCTACGTACATCCCGGGGCTCTGGGAACCAGAACCCCCAAGAAAATGGCTTGTTTCCATGTTGCAGAAGTTGGCTGAAACCACCCCCGCGATGCCTCAGGATATTTCGAGGGAGACGCCATAAGGTACTTACTACTGAGGAGACTAGGCGATGCCCACCCCTCTGAACCGTGCTAGGGAAGCCCCATCCCTTCCTCTGGAGTTTGAGGGGAGGAGGGATATGTGGGGGTTCCCGCCCATGGGCTGGAGGAGGGTGAGCACAGTGGATACCCTGGTGATCCCTTCTTGTTCACACCAATGTCAGGGTGGGCAGGGTGCACCGGGGATTCCTGAGGTGACTCTGAGCTGTGCCAGAGCACATCCAAGGCCCTGAAGCTGGGCCACGTTTCTCTTCTTGGGGGAGGGCTCTGCCACCTGGGCTGTGGTGTGTCTGGAATGGAGCGCCCTGGGTCTGAAGACCAGCAAAGGCCTCCAGACAGGGCTCTAAGGTCTCCTGCCTGGCTGCCGGGCACTGTCTTTACAGAACGCTCCAGAGGACATGGTGCAGGAGCTGAATGTTGACATCCCCTGCTCTCATTCCCCAAAGGACAAGGAGCCGCACAGGGCCAACAGAGTCTGGCGCTGGCTCAGGGTGAGTGCAGGTGCTGGGGAGACTCGACCCCTGGGAATCCGGTGCAGCACCAAGGGCCCCACTTCCTAGAAGCCAGCCTGGCCTCCTAGAGTCCTGTACTCCTGTGAATCTGCATCCCCTCTCTTCCCCAAACTGGCCCTCATGGTCCTGCCCACGCCTTGGACAGAAGTAGAGCCATTGTCCACATACTTATAGGAATATCATTAAAGAGACTTTAGACCAGATCTCATCCCGTTGATCTAGACTCCTTTTGCCCTGTGCTAGGCATTTTCCTAACTCGTGCTCCCAGGTGGCCCAACAGTACTTCCTCAAGTTATACAAATCTTGCAAATGATCATTTGCAAGAGTGAGTTGGGAGACTCTGATCCAAAGGGACATGGGGCCCATGGTACTCTGTCTCTTGCTCTGTGCTTTTGTTTTGATGGAACACATCATTGGGTCCCCGAGGGTCAGGAACAGGGGCCTCACTGCACTGCATGGTAGTCCAGAAGGCCAGTCATTTATCACCAGCAACGAGCCCTTTACAGGGGCAGGACTGGATATAATCCCCTTCTGTGGCCAATGAACAGTGCTGCATCCTACAGCCTCCGTGCCCTCCTATCCTAAGCCCTCTCACCTAAAACGTCTGTGTTCTCATCTCAAGAATGAGATATGTTGGGTGCCAGGGTGGCTCAGGGGGTTCAGCCTCTGCCTGCAGCTCAGGTCATGGTCTCACGATCCTGGGATCAAGGCCCACGTTGGGGGGTCTCTGCTCAGCGGGGAACCTGCTTCCCCATCTCTGTCTGGCTGCCTCTCTGCCTACTTGTGACCTCTCTCTGTCAAATAAATAAATAAATAATCTTTAAAAAAATAAAAAGAATGGGCGATGTCATCAGAAATCACAGGATCCATGCCACTCATGCAGGGACGTGCTACCAATACTCCGCTCACAAAAGGACCTGAGATACTAGCAAGTTCAGACATCATTTTTTTCAATTCTTTGTATGGATACCAAGAACATATTCTCTTTTGCTTTAAGGTTTCTTTCTTTCTTTCTTTCTCTCTTTCTTTCTTTGAATTTTATTTCTTTATTTGACAGACAGAGATCACAAGTAGGCAGAGAGGCAGGCTGAGACAGAGAGGGGAAGTAGGCTCCCCACCGAGTAGAGAGCCCGATGCGGGGCTCGATCCCAGGACCGTGAGATCATGACCTAAGCCAAAGGCAGAGGCTTTAACCCATTGAGCCACCCAGACACCCCTTCCTTAAAGGGTTCTTAATTGATTGGTTGATTGATGGATTGAGAGGGAGGCAGGGGGAGAGTGGGAGAAGCAGAGGGAGAGACAGAATCCTCAAGCAGACACTGCCCTATGGACACAGCCCTACGAGGAACACAGCCTCAGGACATGGAGAGCATGACCTGAAGCAAAACCAAGAGTCTTAGGCTGAACCCAATGAGACACTGAGTCACCCGATTCTTTTTCGGACTCTGGGCTCTCTTGTCCCACCTCTTGTAGAAGTTCCTGAGATCTGGGGGCTCATTCTGCCCTCCAAGCCCCAACCCTCCTGGTGGCCACAGCACTGACTCATGTCTCCTCTGATTCACCTCAGGGGGAAAATGGCTCAACGAGGAAGAGGAATAAGACCTTGATACTATGGAACACTCGTGCCAGTTCATTGGAGGCCATAATAGATTACCTGGTGACTGCCGTCATAAAAGAAGATCTAAACTATGTTCACATGTTTCTCGAAATACATCGCACCCTTGCTACCACCCAGGAGGTGCTGGGCCTCCTCTTTGCAAGGTGAGCACCCTCCCCTGCCCCTAACTGCTCCGTGGGATTTGGCCAATGCCTGGTTGTGAGACTTGGCAGGACCCCAAGCTTCCCCAAGCTTCCCTTGCTCCTAACTGGGGCAGAGGTATTATAGGGATTCAGTGGGGTCTTGTAGGGAAAGAACACTTGGTAGCCTGCGCCAGTGGAAAAGTCTGTTGTTGGGCCTGTGGGCATGCTCTTTGAACATTCCCGTGCCCCTCATGATGAAACCTCTGCCTCATTCCTGACTCTCACTGTGATCTTGAGCTGGGCTCCTTTGCCACTGAAAGGGAGATCTGAGATTCCTTCTGGGGACTGTGTGTGGGTGAATCCAGAGCAGGCAACCCTGAGGGTGAGCAGGGGCCAGGGCAACTCAGATGTCGGTGATGGGCTGGTTGGGGCCCTTTCATTCAGCAAGCATTCAGGAAGCCCCAGTAGGTGGAGGCGATTGTCTCGGAGCTGAATGGGATCCCTGCACAGAACAGAGAGCACCCCAGGGCTGCAGGCTAGTCGAGGGTCAGGCGGTGAGAGCCAACATCCACAGACATCTCATGTGATGCCCCCTGGCCTCCTCTAGATTCGGATGTGTTTACTCCACGTATGACGAGGTCGGCGGACCCCAGGACCAGCGCAACATGTGAGTAAGCTTTGGCTGCTCCAGGAGGGCCTTCCCTCTCCAGCAGGGCAGTAAGGGTACTGTGAGTTCGAGGGGCTGATGGACCTTCACGCACACCTCTGTGATTCCTGCTTTACGGTAAAGGTCTGAGAGCTTCTACTGGAAACTGGGAAGGGGCCCTGGGGAGCTGAGGTAGGTGTGTGAGCACTGTGGGAGAGCAGAGGGGGTTGGAGGACAGCTTCAACCCCTGAGAGGGTCATGCTCCATCCCTGCCCCCTCCCAGCCCTCTCTCTGCCCCAATTCTGGGACCCAGAACGCAGGATTTAGGAACCATCGCACAGCAGTCTGTTGGCACCTGCACTCGGTGCTCAGAGGGGGCTCAGGGAGAGTGGTGACCCAGTAGAGCCCAGGGAGCAGCAGGCATCCCACACCCTGTGGGAGGTGAGTGTCAGTGGAAACAGACCCACTCTCATGGCACCTAGTGACTGGGCAGAGGAGGTAACGGTGGAGGTATGGGGAGGGTCCTGGGAAGGCCTGGCTAGAGACAGAGTCCCTTTGTTCCCTCCTCGGTTGGATCTTCACGGAGCAGAGGCGAGTGCAGTGAGGGTAATTAAGAGGCCAGACACCACCCCTCCCTGGACACATGCAGTTGAATTCAAATGGCTCGTGGGCAAGGAGACAGACTGAGGAGTGTGTCCAGCTCCCCTAAAAAGTCCAGAAATGCTCCCCCCATTGACCAAGGACTCCCACTCCCAGAGGCTTTTGGCCAGCCTGCCGTGTGGGAGCAGGCCTGTCTCAGGCAGGACTGCCAGGTCGCAGGTGGACAAGGAGTCCGACTGGTCTCGGACAGGAGCTGGAAGCCCAGGGGCCCAGGTTCCCACAGGGGTTCCCTGGGATATTGGTTTGGATGCATACCCTGTCCTCTGACTTCTCTGCCTCTATGTCTGTCCCCAGGGCCGTCTATGCCATCCTGGATATGTGGGTGGAAAGGTATCCAGGGGATTTTGTGCAGCCTCCAGAGTATCCCAACTTGCATGCTCTACTGGCCTACCTGCAGGTCAATGCGCCTGGCTCGGACCTGCTGCGCCGTGCCCAGCTTCTGCTTCCAGAAAGGCAGCGCGCTGAGACCACAGAGCCAGAGGCTGGGGGTGAGGAGGACTGGGGGTGAATGATGTGGGCCTGAGGAGGAGGCAGGGTGGGCCACCCTGAGGAAGCCTCCATAGATTGTAGTTGGGCCGAGAGGAGTGAGTTATCTCAGATCCCTGTCCCCATGGGCTTCTGTTGGGGACACCTTCCAGGGGCTGGGTCTTGAACACAGGCCACGCTGAGTGGTAGGGAAAGGGAAAGGCGAGAGGGAAGTCAACCAAGCTGATGATGCTTTCTCTTCTTGGAGCTACAGCACCGGCCCCGGAGCCAGATCAGGATGTGTCTCGGGAAGTGGTTCCAGCAGCCACTCTGGCACCCGCTGCACCTCTGGGGCCTGAGCTGGTCCCCGCCATCCCTGCTGCGGCTGCTCACTATGGGATAGGAAGACCAGTGACCCCCCCTGACCCGTTGGGGCCAGGGCAGATGGTCGTCAGGGCCCTCGTTCACTTCTCTGCCACGGAAGAGCCACCAGGCCTTTTGACTTTCCTGGATGACCAGCAGGGTCCTGCCCCCGAGCTGCCGCCCCCTGCGTCCGTGGAGCAAGCAGGCTCGGCCCCCGAGCTGCCGCCCCCTGCCTCCGTGGAGCAAGCAGGCTCGGCCCCCGAGCTGCCGCCACCTTCCTCCGTGGAGCAAGCAGTCTCGGTCCCCGAGCTGCCGCCCCCTGCCTCCGTGGAGCAAGCAGGCTCGGTCCCCGAGCTGCCGCCCCCTGCCTCCGTGGAGCAAGCAGGCTCGGTCCCCGAGCTGCCGCCCCCTGCCTCCGTGGAGCAAGCAGGCTCGGTCCCCGAGCTGCCGCCCCCTGCCTCCGTGGAGCAAGCAGGCTCGGCCCCCGAGCTGCCGCCCCCTGCCTCCGTGGAGCAAGCAGGCTCGGCCCCCGAGCTGCCGCCCCCTGCCTCCGTGGAGCAAGCAGTCTCGGTCCCCGAGCTGCCCCCACCTGCCTCCCTGGAGCAAGCGGCCTGGGCCCCCAAGCTGCCACCACCTGCCTCCGTGGAGCAAGCATGCTTCGCTCCCGAGGAGCACCTCGTGCTTGCTACAACCAGAAAGCGTGTCTTTCCCATCCCCCTTATTGCATTTTTTGTATTTCTTCTCTTTTGTGTGTATGTATATAATTACATACTAGATTTAATTAAAGACAGTAGAACTTGAGTTTACATAACATTTTACTTGCATTCTTTGCAGTGGGATATGGAGGTCTCATTAGGTCCATCCAGAGTGTTGCACAACCATGTCGTTCTGCAACGTTTCTGTCACAGAGACACCCGCGCTCCTCATCGCTCACTGCTCTGTCCCTAGCCCAGTCCCTGCAACCGCTGCTCTGCTCTCTGTCTCGGCCACTTCACCTCCACTTGGATTTTCCTCTGCCTGGAATCCTACACTATGGCCTTCTGTGTGTGTCTGCAGAACATAAGTGTGATTCCCCTCTTTTCAAACTTTGTTATACAAATAACATTTTATTAGATAGGAATGTTCCTGAAAGAACAGAGATCACGGGAAGCCCCCAAATGAACTGTTTTCATTCTGAGCTAGGTTTCCCATTTAGAAGCATGCCTTGAAAAGCAGAAACCATGAGAGAAATGTCTGGGTCCATGAGACACCTTTACATGCTTTCATTTTTCTGGATAGTCTGTTTCAACTATTCTAATGGGCATGTTATCAAGTATTAAAATTATATCTAAATTTTCTCCTCTTGCTAACAAGTTACGTCATAAAAGAGTTCTTTAGGCTTTATCCAGACTATGTTTATTTAGTAAATAATGATTTAAAGATGAAAAAAGGAAGGCATGTTCCTTCTACCGATGAACAATCCCCTATAATACACGGCATCCTTCTTCTCCGCCTTACCCTCAGTGTAGTGTGTGTGTGTGTGTGTGTGTGCGTGTGTGCACATGTGCGCACATGTATGTGACAGAGTGGGCTGGGGAAGGTTCCGGGGCTGTGCTCTTGTTCTTCCTTATGTCCCGTCAGTGGACAGACACTGTCGCTCTGTCTTCTTGGGCATTCTCAGTGACAGCATTCAGGAAACCCCTCTGTTGAACAACTAATTCATTTCCAGTTCTTTGACCCTCATAATGTAAGCGATAAGCACGTCTGTGCCATAAATGTCTGTTTCTTTAGGAATGATTCCTGTAAACACCAACACTGGGAAACGCTTTACCCACATTTTTAGGGGACTGGCTGCTGGCTCCTCTATGCTGTCTTCATTAGGGAGAAGCATTGCTTTGGAAAGGAGGGATCCAGGATTCTATAGATGAGACCTGAAATCATGAGGAGGACAAGCCAGCAGTGATGACGTCGGGGCCCTGGGAGTGACCATAGAGCATTGGGGAGGCTGCCCACAGCGCCCTCATAGGTCCTCTCCCAGATGCTCCCCTGGCCCGTGTCCTGGAACCCACCTCACCCATGCCCTGTCCGGTGACACGCTCCCGCCACTCCAGCCCCCCGGGCTCAATCACCCAGACTCTCCCTGGAGCAACCAGAGCCTGCTCCAGGCCAGCAGAGGGGCACAGGCCAGGCCACTCCTCTCGGCTTGCTCCCTGTCCTTCCTGGCTGAACCCCATCCTCTCAGGGACGAACCTCCAAGGACAGTGCCGGTCAGCGGGTGACAGACAAGTGTTCATGCAGATGGAGTTTTAGTGGCAACAGCAAGAGCCACATGATCTGTGTGAGCAAGGGAGGCCTTTGCAATGCACATCGGCTGCTCATGGAAGCTGCAGGATGGACAGAGCCTCAACCAGGGCCTTTGGCACTGGACAGAGCTCATCCACACCCTCAGGATCCTCTGGCTGTGACCCCCTGACCCTGCCAAGCCCAACCTTGCTGAGATCTCTCTCCTCCCACAAAGTCGGGAAGGGGAGTCCCCTTGATCTGATGCTCTAATTGAGGTCGTCGTCAGTAACTCCTGTCTGTGCAGTTACTGGGCCACTGGTGGGCTGTTATTCTGCCTGCCAGCCTCAGTCTCCTCATCTGTGAAATGGTCCTAACACCTGCCCTACCATCTCATAGGATGACTATGAAGATCATACTGACCAACTGCGAGGTGTCGGAGGTCTCGCCAAGGGTTCTGCTTCTTCTAGACCACTCCCAGGTAAGTGATCACCCAACTATGCTGTGAGTTGGAGTACAGGGCTTTACAGAGTAGAAAGCCGGGATGTAGCTTCATGGTTTTCAGCCATTTTCCCTAACTGATGTCTGGGAACTCTGAGGCATTCAGGGCCCACCTGGTCTTCTGCGGACCACCAGGATACTGAGATCATGCTGTCACACCTGGGATATCACCCCACTTCACCCCTTGAACACTTTTAAGTCAGGAATGTCCCAGACAGGGGTAAACACCTAAATGTTTCAATCAAGCACCTGTCTGTCGATGGAAACTTTGCAGTAGGCTCCTTCAGGTAGGTGCCTCCCCTCGGATGTATCCATAGCCCTATCACCCGCATAACTTGTTCCCACCCAAGGGCCAAGGGCCAAGGGACAAGGCCAGTCCCTTACTAAGGGATTTCATTGAAAATTCGAAGCCTAAGTTCTTGAGAAGCTATTACCCAGCCCTTTGTAGGTGGGGCTGTCGTCTTCTGGGACTCCAGAATATGAGCACCGATGAAGACATGTGTGCACTCAGGAGCGAGTGTGCTTGTGCACACAAACACACACACACCCCAGGAGGGACTGTGGGGTGGGATCTGATTAGTAGCAGATTCCAAGAAGTTGATAGGAGGGATGAAATTGGGAGGTATTTCCTACCTGTGACAGCACTCCTCTAACATCAGAGCTATTATTCAACCTATGCCTGTGGACATCTGATAGAAAGACATGCTGGAATCATCCATATTTTGCAGAGAAGACCATCCCTGTCAGGCACAATGGCTTATCTAAGGTCCAAACCAGGTAAGCATAGAGACTTGTGTCTGAAACCAGGTGTGTTTGCAAGCTGGGGCACTGGCTGCTCCCAGACCTTCCCTGGGGGCCTGTTCCGAGGGGTGTGTTGGGGTCACTGTGTACAGATGAGATGTGTCCTTGCATGCAGAAGGGGGAAGAGGAGATGGCAGACCGGAGCACTGTTCGTGTAGGGGTCCAACCAGGAGTGGGCCCCGGTAGGGGATCACAGGCAGTGATGTCACTGCCTGGATCACAAAGGCCCACAACTTGTAACCCCTGCAACCAGGACACACACTCTAGTCCGGTGTCAGGGCTATTTGGATAGAAACGTCTGAGACAGAAAGATGTTTTCATCCTGTCTACGTACATCCCGGGGCTCTGGGAACCAGAACCCCCAAGAAAATGGCTTGTTTCCATGTTGCAGAAGTTGGCTGAAACCACCCCCGCGATGCCTCAGGATATTTCGAGGGAGACGCCATAAGGTACTTACTACTGAGGAGACTAGGCGATGCCCACCCCTCTGAACCGTGCTAGGGAAGCCCCATCCCTTCCTCTGGAGTTTGAGGGGAGGAGGGATATGTGGGGGTTCCCGCCCATGGGCTGGAGGAGGGTGAGCACAGTGGATACCCTGGTGATCCCTTCTTGTTCACACCAATGTCAGGGTGGGCAGGGTGCACCGGGGATTCCTGAGGTGACTCTGAGCTGTGCCAGAGCACATCCAAGGCCCTGAAGCTGGGCCACGTTTCTCTTCTTGGGGGAGGGCTCTGCCACCTGGGCTGTGGTGTGTCTGGAATGGAGCGCCCTGGGTCTGAAGACCAGCAAAGGCCTCCAGACAGGGCTCTAAGGTCTCCTGCCTGGCTGCCGGGCACTGTCTTTACAGAACGCTCCAGAGGACATGGTGCAGGAGCTGAATGTTGACATCCCCTGCTCTCATTCCCCAAAGGACAAGGAGCCGCACAGGGCCAACAGAGTCTGGCGCTGGCTCAGGGTGAGTGCAGGTGCTGGGGAGACTCGACCCCTGGGAATCCGGTGCAGCACCAAGGGCCCCACTTCCTAGAAGCCAGCCTGGCCTCCTAGAGTCCTGTACTCCTGTGAATCTGCATCCCCTCTCTTCCCCAAACTGGCCCTCATGGTCCTGCCCACGCCTTGGACAGAAGTAGAGCCATTGTCCACATACTTATAGGAATATCATTAAAGAGACTTTAGACCAGATCTCATCCCGTTGATCTAGACTCCTTTTGCCCTGTGCTAGGCATTTTCCTAACTCGTGCTCCCAGGTGGCCCAACAGTACTTCCTCAAGTTATACAAATCTTGCAAATGATCATTTGCAAGAGTGAGTTGGGAGACTCTGATCCAAAGGGACATGGGGCCCATGGTACTCTGTCTCTTGCTCTGTGCTTTTGTTTTGATGGAACACATCATTGGGTCCCCGAGGGTCAGGAACAGGGGCCTCACTGCACTGCATGGTAGTCCAGAAGGCCAGTCATTTATCACCAGCAACGAGCCCTTTACAGGGGCAGGACTGGATATAATCCCCTTCTGTGGCCAATGAACAGTGCTGCATCCTACAGCCTCCGTGCCCTCCTATCCTAAGCCCTCTCACCTAAAACGTCTGTGTTCTCATCTCAAGAATGAGATATGTTGGGTGCCAGGGTGGCTCAGGGGGTTCAGCCTCTGCCTGCAGCTCAGGTCATGGTCTCACGATCCTGGGATCAAGGCCCACGTTGGGGGGTCTCTGCTCAGCGGGGAACCTGCTTCCCCATCTCTGTCTGGCTGCCTCTCTGCCTACTTGTGACCTCTCTCTGTCAAATAAATAAATAAATAATCTTTAAAAAAATAAAAAGAATGGGCGATGTCATCAGAAATCACAGGATCCATGCCACTCATGCAGGGACGTGCTACCAATACTCCGCTCACAAAAGGACCTGAGATACTAGCAAGTTCAGACATCATTTTTTTCAATTCTTTGTATGGATACCAAGAACATATTCTCTTTTGCTTTAAGGTTTCTTTCTTTCTTTCTTTCTCTCTTTCTTTCTTTGAATTTTATTTCTTTATTTGACAGACAGAGATCACAAGTAGGCAGAGAGGCAGGCTGAGACAGAGAGGGGAAGTAGGCTCCCCACCGAGTAGAGAGCCCGATGCGGGGCTCGATCCCAGGACCGTGAGATCATGACCTAAGCCAAAGGCAGAGGCTTTAACCCATTGAGCCACCCAGACACCCCTTCCTTAAAGGGTTCTTAATTGATTGGTTGATTGATGGATTGAGAGGGAGGCAGGGGGAGAGTGGGAGAAGCAGAGGGAGAGACAGAATCCTCAAGCAGACACTGCCCTATGGACACAGCCCTACGAGGAACACAGCCTCAGGACATGGAGAGCATGACCTGAAGCAAAACCAAGAGTCTTAGGCTGAACCCAATGAGACACTGAGTCACCCGATTCTTTTTCGGACTCTGGGCTCTCTTGTCCCACCTCTTGTAGAAGTTCCTGAGATCTGGGGGCTCATTCTGCCCTCCAAGCCCCAACCCTCCTGGTGGCCACAGCACTGACTCATGTCTCCTCTGATTCACCTCAGGGGGAAAATGGCTCAACGAGGAAGAGGAATAAGACCTTGATACTATGGAACACTCGTGCCAGTTCATTGGAGGCCATAATAGATTACCTGGTGACTGCCGTCATAAAAGAAGATCTAAACTATGTTCACATGTTTCTCGAAATACATCGCACCCTTGCTACCACCCAGGAGGTGCTGGGCCTCCTCTTTGCAAGGTGAGCACCCTCCCCTGCCCCTAACTGCTCCGTGGGATTTGGCCAATGCCTGGTTGTGAGACTTGGCAGGACCCCAAGCTTCCCCAAGCTTCCCTTGCTCCTAACTGGGGCAGAGGTATTATAGGGATTCAGTGGGGTCTTGTAGGGAAAGAACACTTGGTAGCCTGCGCCAGTGGAAAAGTCTGTTGTTGGGCCTGTGGGCATGCTCTTTGAACATTCCCGTGCCCCTCATGATGAAACCTCTGCCTCATTCCTGACTCTCACTGTGATCTTGAGCTGGGCTCCTTTGCCACTGAAAGGGAGATCTGAGATTCCTTCTGGGGACTGTGTGTGGGTGAATCCAGAGCAGGCAACCCTGAGGGTGAGCAGGGGCCAGGGCAACTCAGATGTCGGTGATGGGCTGGTTGGGGCCCTTTCATTCAGCAAGCATTCAGGAAGCCCCAGTAGGTGGAGGCGATTGTCTCGGAGCTGAATGGGATCCCTGCACAGAACAGAGAGCACCCCAGGGCTGCAGGCTAGTCGAGGGTCAGGCGGTGAGAGCCAACATCCACAGACATCTCATGTGATGCCCCCTGGCCTCCTCTAGATTCGGATGTGTTTACTCCACGTATGACGAGGTCGGCGGACCCCAGGACCAGCGCAACATGTGAGTAAGCTTTGGCTGCTCCAGGAGGGCCTTCCCTCTCCAGCAGGGCAGTAAGGGTACTGTGAGTTCGAGGGGCTGATGGACCTTCACGCACACCTCTGTGATTCCTGCTTTACGGTAAAGGTCTGAGAGCTTCTACTGGAAACTGGGAAGGGGCCCTGGGGAGCTGAGGTAGGTGTGTGAGCACTGTGGGAGAGCAGAGGGGGTTGGAGGACAGCTTCAACCCCTGAGAGGGTCATGCTCCATCCCTGCCCCCTCCCAGCCCTCTCTCTGCCCCAATTCTGGGACCCAGAACGCAGGATTTAGGAACCATCGCACAGCAGTCTGTTGGCACCTGCACTCGGTGCTCAGAGGGGGCTCAGGGAGAGTGGTGACCCAGTAGAGCCCAGGGAGCAGCAGGCATCCCACACCCTGTGGGAGGTGAGTGTCAGTGGAAACAGACCCACTCTCATGGCACCTAGTGACTGGGCAGAGGAGGTAACGGTGGAGGTATGGGGAGGGTCCTGGGAAGGCCTGGCTAGAGACAGAGTCCCTTTGTTCCCTCCTCGGTTGGATCTTCACGGAGCAGAGGCGAGTGCAGTGAGGGTAATTAAGAGGCCAGACACCACCCCTCCCTGGACACATGCAGTTGAATTCAAATGGCTCGTGGGCAAGGAGACAGACTGAGGAGTGTGTCCAGCTCCCCTAAAAAGTCCAGAAATGCTCCCCCCATTGACCAAGGACTCCCACTCCCAGAGGCTTTTGGCCAGCCTGCCGTGTGGGAGCAGGCCTGTCTCAGGCAGGACTGCCAGGTCGCAGGTGGACAAGGAGTCCGACTGGTCTCGGACAGGAGCTGGAAGCCCAGGGGCCCAGGTTCCCACAGGGGTTCCCTGGGATATTGGTTTGGATGCATACCCTGTCCTCTGACTTCTCTGCCTCTATGTCTGTCCCCAGGGCCGTCTATGCCATCCTGGATATGTGGGTGGAAAGGTATCCAGGGGATTTTGTGCAGCCTCCAGAGTATCCCAACTTGCATGCTCTACTGGCCTACCTGCAGGTCAATGCGCCTGGCTCGGACCTGCTGCGCCGTGCCCAGCTTCTGCTTCCAGAAAGGCAGCGCGCTGAGACCACAGAGCCAGAGGCTGGGGGTGAGGAGGACTGGGGGTGAATGATGTGGGCCTGAGGAGGAGGCAGGGTGGGCCACCCTGAGGAAGCCTCCATAGATTGTAGTTGGGCCGAGAGGAGTGAGTTATCTCAGATCCCTGTCCCCATGGGCTTCTGTTGGGGACACCTTCCAGGGGCTGGGTCTTGAACACAGGCCACGCTGAGTGGTAGGGAAAGGGAAAGGCGAGAGGGAAGTCAACCAAGCTGATGATGCTTTCTCTTCTTGGAGCTACAGCACCGGCCCCGGAGCCAGATCAGGATGTGTCTCGGGAAGTGGTTCCAGCAGCCACTCTGGCACCCGCTGCACCTCTGGGGCCTGAGCTGGTCCCCGCCATCCCTGCTGCGGCTGCTCACTATGGGATAGGAAGACCAGTGACCCCCCCTGACCCGTTGGGGCCAGGGCAGATGGTCGTCAGGGCCCTCGTTCACTTCTCTGCCACGGAAGAGCCACCAGGCCTTTTGACTTTCCTGGATGACCAGCAGGGTCCTGCCCCCGAGCTGCCGCCCCCTGCGTCCGTGGAGCAAGCAGGCTCGGCCCCCGAGCTGCCGCCCCCTGCCTCCGTGGAGCAAGCAGGCTCGGCCCCCGAGCTGCCGCCACCTTCCTCCGTGGAGCAAGCAGTCTCGGTCCCCGAGCTGCCGCCCCCTGCCTCCGTGGAGCAAGCAGGCTCGGTCCCCGAGCTGCCGCCCCCTGCCTCCGTGGAGCAAGCAGGCTCGGTCCCCGAGCTGCCGCCCCCTGCCTCCGTGGAGCAAGCAGGCTCGGTCCCCGAGCTGCCGCCCCCTGCCTCCGTGGAGCAAGCAGGCTCGGCCCCCGAGCTGCCGCCCCCTGCCTCCGTGGAGCAAGCAGGCTCGGCCCCCGAGCTGCCGCCCCCTGCCTCCGTGGAGCAAGCAGTCTCGGTCCCCGAGCTGCCCCCACCTGCCTCCCTGGAGCAAGCGGCCTGGGCCCCCAAGCTGCCACCACCTGCCTCCGTGGAGCAAGCATGCTTCGCTCCCGAGGAGCACCTCGTGCTTGCTACAACCAGAAAGCGTGTCTTTCCCATCCCCCTTATTGCATTTTTTGTATTTCTTCTCTTTTGTGTGTATGTATATAATTACATACTAGATTTAATTAAAGACAGTAGAACTTGAGTTTACATAACATTTTACTTGCATTCTTTGCAGTGGGATATGGAGGTCTCATTAGGTCCATCCAGAGTGTTGCACAACCATGTCGTTCTGCAACGTTTCTGTCACAGAGACACCCGCGCTCCTCATCGCTCACTGCTCTGTCCCTAGCCCAGTCCCTGCAACCGCTGCTCTGCTCTCTGTCTCGGCCACTTCACCTCCACTTGGATTTTCCTCTGCCTGGAATCCTACACTATGGCCTTCTGTGTGTGTCTGCAGAACATAAGTGTGATTCCCCTCTTTTCAAACTTTGTTATACAAATAACATTTTATTAGATAGGAATGTTCCTGAAAGAACAGAGATCACGGGAAGCCCCCAAATGAACTGTTTTCATTCTGAGCTAGGTTTCCCATTTAGAAGCATGCCTTGAAAAGCAGAAACCATGAGAGAAATGTCTGGGTCCATGAGACACCTTTACATGCTTTCATTTTTCTGGATAGTCTGTTTCAACTATTCTAATGGGCATGTTATCAAGTATTAAAATTATATCTAAATTTTCTCCTCTTGCTAACAAGTTACGTCATAAAAGAGTTCTTTAGGCTTTATCCAGACTATGTTTATTTAGTAAATAATGATTTAAAGATGAAAAAAGGAAGGCATGTTCCTTCTACCGATGAACAATCCCCTATAATACACGGCATCCTTCTTCTCCGCCTTACCCTCAGTGTAGTGTGTGTGTGTGTGTGTGTGTGTGTGCGTGTGTGCACATGTGCGCACATGTATGTGACAGAGTGGGCTGGGGAAGGTTCCGGGGCTGTGCTCTTGTTCTTCCTTATGTCCCGTCAGTGGACAGACACTGTCGCTCTGTCTTCTTGGGCATTCTCAGTGACAGCATTCAGGAAACCCCTCTGTTGAACAACTAATTCATTTCCAGTTCTTTGACCCTCATAATGTAAGCGATAAGCACGTCTGTGCCATAAATGTCTGTTTCTTTAGGAATGATTCCTGTAAACACCAACACTGGGAAACGCTTTACCCACATTTTTAGGGGACTGGCTGCTGGCTCCTCTATGCTGTCTTCATTAGGGAGAAGCATTGCTTTGGAAAGGAGGGATCCAGGATTCTATAGATGAGACCTGAAATCATGAGGAGGACAAGCCAGCAGTGATGACGTCGGGGCCCTGGGAGTGACCATAGAGCATTGGGGAGGCTGCCCACAGCGCCCTCATAGGTCCTCTCCCAGATGCTCCCCTGCCCCGTGTCCTGGAACCCACCTCACCCATGCCCTGTCCGGTGACACGCTCCCGCCACTCCAGCCCCCCGGGCTCAATCACCCAGACTCTCCCTGGAGCAACCAGAGCCTGCTCCAGGCCAGCAGAGGGGCACAGGCCAGGCCACTCCTCTCGGCTTGCTCCCTGTCCTTCCTGGCTGAACCCCATCCTCTCAGGGACGAACCTCCAAGGACAGTGCCGGTCAGCGGGTGACAGACAAGTGTTCATGCAGATGGAGTTTTAGTGGCAACAGCAAGAGCCACATGATCTGTGTGAGCAAGGGAGGCCTTTGCAATGCACATCGGCTGCTCATGGAAGCTGCAGGATGGACAGAGCCTCAACCAGGGCCTTTGGCACTGGACAGAGCTCATCCACACCCTCAGGATCCTCTGGCTGTGACCCCCTGACCCTGCCAACCCCAACCTTGGTATCCCTCAAGTTGAGCTTGTGTGAGAGACGGGGCCGGGCTTCCTGCTGACACCCCTCCTCTCCCACAGAGTCGGGTAAGGGGGAGTCCCCTTGATCTGACGCTCTAATAGAGGTCGTCGTCAGTAACTCCGGTCTTGCCCGCCAGAAGATGGAGCTAACCAGGCACACAAGATAGGTCCTCAGAGAGAGGGCATTTGGGGCTCTCCCTGCAGGAAGAGAGAGAAACACCAGCGAGTGGGACTCCGTGAGAAAGGGGAGCTCTGAGCACTAGGGGAGGGCGGCCGTGGGCTGTGCGCTGCCTTACTCGTCAGGGGCTCAGGCTTCGTGTTGGCTTGCAGAGAGTGCCCAGGCTTCATCCCACCAACAGGTCCATCAAAAACCAAATTGACCTCCATCAAACATTTTCAACCCCAGCCACGAAAAGGCTCTGGGGCCCTGGCAGTCAAGGAGTCCTAAGACGCTATGTACCAATGGTTCCAGAGTGGGGGAAAAGTGGGACAGGCGTGATGGAACTGGGGGCAGCTCATTTCCCTGCTTTGGGGAGAAAGAGCCCCATCACAAGGCACCCCAATATTTGTTCTAAAAACAGGTGGCAGCACAGCGGGCTCCAGCTTGCCAGTCTCCACACGGAGGACTGTCCATGTCCAGGACACTAGCTCTGGGGGACGTCCTGCCCCAGGGCTGGCCTGGGTCTGATGGGTGAGCACCAGTGTAGTGGGATCCCATACTGGCGGGCAGGAAGGCTTTCTGGAAGGACGACTGGGTCAGGGGAGTCTGGATTGGCAGGCTGAAGGGACACAGTAGGGCAGAGGCCCAGAGCCCACGATGGCAACGTGCTCCCAGGGGGCTACTCTGAGCAGGTCAAGCTGAGGATTACTGAGTATCTTTTGAGAGCATGAATCATGACAGTCAATCCCCCTATCAAGCCCATGAGGAAGGGCAAAATGCTGTCTCTGTTGGACTCCGAAGGAAACCAAGGCTTTAAGAACCTGCCCCTCTCCATGCTCCCCATTGAGTCATAGGCAGGATTTGAACCCAGGGCTTGCCAGGCTTGTGGGCCCGACCTCACAAGAAGGTTGCGTCCAGATGCTTCAGAAGGGACTTCTCAACTCTGAGGTTCCATGAGCCTTTGTACCCAGGGAGAAACCTCCTCCTGCCCAGACACAGGCTGGCTGGGACTGGGAGAGTCCTCAGTGCCAAGGCACAGCATCGTCAGAAAACAGACCCAGGCCAAGCCCCAGTCAGAGGTGGCACCACTGCCCCTTGAGTTCAGGGAGGTCTCCAGGCCAGGGGTTGGATGTGGAATTTTGTTTCCAGCGAAACAGACTGCCCGACAACAGGAACGTTTTTTCCCAGCTGAAAACATCTCCCTGTTGAGAGAACATTCCTGGAGAGGTGACTGGCTGTAAACACATCCCTCAGTCAGTCTGCGTCACGGCTGACTTTTAAGAGAATGGATTCTGCTGCGGGGTAGGGCAGCAAAGACCACAGACTGAGGGCTACGGAGTAGATGCCGGACAGCTGGGGAGTCCTCGGGCTGCCTAGTTTGAAGATGTCACTCACGTAGCTGCTGGCATCTCTCCTTGCTGATAAGTGCTTTTCCGTGTTTTGAAGATTCTCTCTGTGCGTGTGATGTTCTGTCATCGGGCTCCACTATGTCCATATGTGGACCGATCTGTATCTATACTGCTTAAGACCTTGTGTGTCCCTTCAGTCTAAATGCTCACCTTTGCTTTCTCTTTGCTTTGCTTTTCATCATTGTAACTATATCTTACATTCAAAAGAGTGCTTAGACCGTATGAGTAAGGAGACCACTTCCTGTGTATCCACCACCAAATTAAGAGCCAAACCTTCTCCGGTATCTTAGAAGCCCTTGTGTCTTTTCTCTGATCACACCCCTTTCCTCCCTACGAGAGGTGCACATCGCGTGAATTTTAAGTCAGTAATTCCCTTCTTTTGCTCAAAAGGTGCAAGGGTCTACCACAATTTTACGTGTTTCTACACATTTTTAAATTTTATGTATTATTCTACTTGGTATTATTGGAATCCTATATTCTCTATTCTTCTATGACTTGCTTTTTTCGTTCACCATTTAGCTTTTGAGCTGCCTCCTTATTAATGCATGCAGTTCTAGTGCATTTATTTTAAGCAAGTATATGGACTTCCATTATATAAACCTCCCAGCAAATAAATGCTTGTAGAGTGAGTGGACAAGTGAATAAACTTACCTTCACACATTGCCCCACTTTTGACAACCGAATTTTGCTCTCTCGTGTGATCTTTTCCCAACCGTGGCCTCCAGCACAACTCCTCCGTCTTGCCCAGCCCCGTTCCTCAACTGGCATCTGACCCAGCTTCTCTCCACTATAATAAATCCCTGAGCTTTATTTCATTTTAAATCAAAGTTACACTTCTTTGGGCAATCTTTGTGATTAATCAATGAGCTAGTCAATTACTTTTAAAAGAAGACTGTAAGGAGCATGTGACTAGGTGCCTATCTAGCTAGATATCCCCAGCGGATGGACTCATCTACTAGAATACATCAAATATTAAGGACACCCACTCCACTGGTAGCTTTCACCTTGAAAGCTCTTCCTTCTATTGAGCTGAAACTCCCTCCCAGCACATGCACCTTGGATGGTTATTCTGCATCCTAAGGACGCAGTCCCCAAGGAACCTATCCCCACTTCAACTCATCTACTCAAATGCCTGTGAAGTATAAGGAGTCGCTTTTGTCCCACTTCCCTCTGTACACACTCAACCCAACTCAAGATCTTCCCTTTTCTGCGTTCACAATTTTTTCTTCCTTTTTCGTCATTTCTTATTTAATATGATTTCTAAGTTCTCTCAGTCGGCTGATCACTGTCCTCTGAACTCCCATCTATCAATATGACATATGATATGATCTTAGGAAATGATTCCCCTCTCCCCTGTTCCCAAGTCTCATGACTTGCAGCATTTATAGTCTGTATCAGTGCCTTGTGACACATGGTAGACTATTTTAGATGTAAACATACACAAGAAACAGTGGAACACCAAGTAATTCCTCTATAGCCACACCTTGGACATCCTGTGCAGTATATAGATCTGGGGAAGAAACAAGCATTAGAAAATCCTAAAAGTTCTATGCTGAACAGCCACGATGAAGTTCAGGCTCCCTGTTCTAGGTGAATTTGTTGTCTAATAAAAATTATTTAAAAGGAGATGAAAAGTAAGAAAAACCTGAAAAAATAAACAAAAGCCTACAAAATAAAAATACAAAGAATGCTACCTAGTGATTTCCCTGAGCTCTGCAGCTTTGCAGCCCTCTCTGATCAGTGAACTCGAGAGGGGTGAGCTGTTCGTGATGGCCTTCTAGGGGAGGGGCTCTTGCCCTGATCCTCAGGGGGACTTCCCCTGGTGCAACTGCAGCTGGCCCAAGCAGCAGAGACGGGCCCTGGGTTCCAGCAAGTGCCGCTGTTTTACTCCCTGAAGGCTTGCAGCACCAATGGCTGAGGTGACTGTCACCGCACCCTGCTCCCTACCCCAGAGCTGAAAATTCACACCCAGCTCTTCAGTGAGCCCGCACAGAAAAAAACGTTCCACCGGTCTTATGTCCTCGGATTCTGTCAGAACTCTGCGTTCACCCTGCCAGGGACGAGGCATTTTTATCGTAGGCGCGTGACTGAGTTCCAATTCCATTTTTTTGGTTTTGTTTTGTTTTTTAAAGATTTTATTTATTTATGAGAGAGAGAGAGAGAGAGAGAGAGCATGAAAGCGGAGAAGGTCAGATGGAGAAGCAGACTCCCCATGGAGTTGGGAGCCCGACGTGGGACTCGATCACGGGAATCCGGGATCATGACCTGAGCTGAAGGCAGTTGCTTAACCAGCAGAGCCACCCAGGAGGCCCAAACTCCAGTTTCTATGGATTTCACTGACACAGACCAACAATGAAGATCAAGGAACTTAAGGGTTGTCCAAGTGCTCTCTGATGTTTCTTTATCTGGTCCCCAAAGAGATGGACAAATTTATACAATGGGACAAACAAGTAAATAAACAAATGAGATCATTGGAGTCATGGGAAAAAAATGGGCAGGAAAATGTGATAAAATGTTCGATTGCCCAAGATCCTGTACCGAAGATGGACGGGGTGAAATTGGGTGTTTGGGGTGGGCATGGGTGAAGGGGAGAGAATTCAGGGGTGGTGGGGAGGCAGGACGGCAGGGCTGGTGCTGAGTGGCTGCTGGGGAAGGCAGAGGCTGTTGGGGCTAGGAGGACGCTCAGGTTTCCAGCTTGGGCAACTGAGAACAGTGGCGCAGGAGCCCCGGGCTCAGGGGCAAACCATGAGTTCATTTGGGACATGTAGTATTTGAGGTGACCCTAATATTCCTATGGAGCTTCATAGATGGGTCTGGACGGCGCATGCAAATTTTAACGCGAATGATAATTGCAGTGCTGTGGCGATGTGTGGGATCCGAGGGAGGCGACAGGAAGACCAGAGAAGAGCGCCCAGGGCAGCACCCAGCATCTCCTCCTAGAACGCATTCCTGTCAGCCGCCGTCTCCCCATGCAGGGCTTACCACGAACCGCTAACTCCCATGGCAACTTCTGCGAAAATGGCCTCGCTTCCATTTCTGCCATTCTGTGTTATAATTGCTCTTCACATCTGCCTCTCTCACACTCTGTCCTCTGTCGTTAAAAAAAAAAAAATGCTAAATGCGGCGGCAGCCGTGGTTGGACGTGGACCTGAAACCTACGGCTCTTGGAGAATGAATGAGCAAGTCGAGCGGATGATTGGTATCTGTGGATGCTGGGGGATCAGCAGGCAGGCCACCTGGCTGCCTCCGAAAGGCTCCATAGATGTCATTAATGTAATTTCTGAGAAAGCCAGGAATCCATAAGGATGCTTTCGTTTGCAAGAATTTGGGAGGTAAGGGTCATAAAATTTCATAAAAATTTTCAACAAAATGAAAAGAACAAACAAAAATCACTAGATGTATCTCCCCGGAGAGTACAGAGTGTATGTCTGTTCCTCTAGTAATATTTGTGAGTTTCTTGATGGCAGGTAGTGTATTTAAGACAACTGTGTGTTCAACACGTAACAGCAATGACAATGTGAGGGAGCCTTTACCCAGCACTTACTGTGTAGCGAGTGTTGTTCTAAGCTCACTCCAGTCTACCAATCTGCGAGACATATGTTGCTGTGTACTCCCGTCTTATACCTGAGGAGCCTGGGGCATGGTCGGGTTACGTGGATCTCAGCTCATTATTTAGTAGGTGGCTGAGCAGGGATTCGAGCCCCATACCTGGGACATGGTAGACACTGGATAAATGTTTGTTGAACAAATGAATGAATGAGTAAACATCTTGCACTTCCAAAACTTGGAGCCTATATCTCTGTTGGTCCATAAGGCCCTGGGGAGCTCTCCCAGTCAACTCTGAAGCTGGCTCTGTACTGGTAGAGGGCAGGGAGGGATCAAGGAAAGGCCGCAGTAAGATCACTCCGGACTGGCAGGCGGCAGTTGTAATAAACAAAGGGAATTTACATACAATGCTTGCCTCAAGCAGCAGCAACCGGACCACCTGTTAAATGTTTCTACGGACCACCTGTTAAATGTTTCTACGTGCAGGTGTTCTCAGCAGCCTGTCACCATCTCAAGGTTCTGTCCTCAGAGCATCCCCAGGAGCAGGAAAGGTGAGAAGAGCACACATTCCAAGGACAGGGTTGGAGTGGGGAGCCTGAGGTCGCCTGCCTCCAGCTCAGCAGTCAACTTGTTTTCAGGTCTTCTGGATGACCTTCCCCAGCAGTCTCTCATTACTGAAATCTCACCACTTAAGTCTTGGCTCAAAGTTCCCTTTCTCTGGGAGGCCACCTGATGTTCTGCCGCATGCCTTTTTGCTCACAGCACTTTGGGAGTCCACCCGGAGTTTCAACCTGTGATCACTCAGTGAGCAGCTCACATGTGTCGACGAACAACGACGGTGCTTAGTAGGGCTAGTGGGTGCTTAGTAAATGTTTATTGACTTGAACGAAATTGAAGTTGTCATAGGAGCCAAGGTATGTATTGGGAGGAATTTAGAGCAGCCAGAACACGAAGATCATTAGAAATGGGGCCCAAGAGGCTAGTGACCTTGGCGGGTGATGAGTGGCTGAGATCTGAGAAGTAACAGGGTGGCAGGAGGACCATAGACAGCTCCTGTCCTTGTGAGGGAAAGAAAGGTGAGCGAAAGAACGCCTTCTCTCTATTAGTGAAGTGCGTTGGGCTCAATATTCAATATTCAGCCTGTGCTCTGAAATGTGTATTTCCATTAACAGTTGCTCTCCAGGGAGCCACGGTTCCTGAGCTCAGAGCAGAAGTTGAGAGGTTTGTATGGTGTTCCTTTAATAAGGTTTGATGTTGGTTGAAAATTCATGAGCGCGTGGTGGCTTCCACTGTTCTGAGCTCCTTACAAATATCAGCTTCTTCTTTAGTCCTTTTGAGAACCATCAGAGGAGGGTGCTTTCATCACGGTCACCGTCATTTGCATTTTGCAGTTGAGAAAGCTGAGGCACACAGAGAGGTTGGGTGATTAGCACAAGGCCACACAGTTTCAAGGGGCAGACTCAAGAAGGCATCCCAGACATTCCGCCTCTGGAGTCCCTGCTCTTAGCTATAATACTTTGCAGGGGCGCCTGGGTGGCTCAGTGGGTGAAGCGACTGCCTTCGGCTTAGGTCATGATCTCAGGGTCCTGGGATCAAGCCCCATATCGGGCTCTCTGCTCAGTGGGGAACCTGCCTTCCCCCCACACCTCAGCCTGCCTCTCTGCCTACTTGTGATCTCTCTCTCTGTCAAATAAATACATTTAAAAAAATGCTTTGCAACTTCTCTAGATTCACCACACGAAAAGATAGCCTATCCCTTGAGTCTACATTTTCCTTGTCACAGTGACTGCTAATGAAATGTACACTGGCTGCTTCAGAGGTCTCAGTGGCCCCCCAGAGAGCTAGTTTTATTAAGCTGATTCAAGGAGCAGTTGGAGCACACAGGCGAGGCTGTCTAAGGCAGTGTGCCCATGCTGTCCTCCAGGCTTGCAGACCCTGTGGCAGCACGAGCGTGGAACAAGCTGCTGTGTGAAGCTGCTGGTTCCCGGGCTTCTGTTTCATGCCCCTGGCATCGGGCATCATGAATTCTCAGAAAGCAGATGGTGAGCTCTGTGTCACTGTTGCTGTCGGCGACATCCAGGGGTTTGCTAAGGACATTTGGTCTGAAGAGGTGAAGGAAGAGAAAACAAAGATTGAGAGTAAGAAAGAGCAGAGCCCAGTTACATGAGATTTACATGAGGAAAAATATGAGAGAATGTCCAGATTTCAAAGGATCTTCTTTACAAATATTTTAGCACTGAGCTGAGACCTTAGGTGACACACGTTGGATCTGAATATTTACATTTTTCAGACTTTGGTTGAATAGTATTTTTCTTAAGCATCCCTGGGAATCCTTAAGGTTGTACCCGTGAGCAATCAAATTCGGGAGTAGATGCTCTGATTCTCACCGCCATGGCAACCGTGAGCATCGCAGGAGGGGCTTTCTCCCGGAGTCCACACATTGGCTCTGAGGCAAGAATTATTCTTCCCAGGCATGCCCTTGCACGGTGCATTCTGTTCCGTACAGCTGGCTGCACCTGCCAAACAAGGAAGGGATGTTCATCTAAAACTCAGGTGACAGGCGAGGGGATGAATTCATCGGCCACCACTGACCCTGTATGCTAGGCGCTCCCTCTGCCATGGTCTTATTCAAAAGACAAACTCAATGGGTTCCTCACTGTGGGAAAATTGAACTTCTTCAAGCCTCAGTTTTTTAGTCTGTAAAATGGGGAGAGTTCTAACAATGGCCTCATGGGGAAGGGGAATGCACCTTGTCCTATCATGGGGCCAGGAATGAGGACATGCTCGGGAAGGGGTACCAACACCGTGGGCTCCTGGTTCTCAGGCACAAGGAGCCTGAGAAAACAGAACAAGAAAATATAAAATGCTTCGGTGTCTGAACTGCACACTTTTGCAGTGAATCCTGTAATCTTGGATTCGAGGCAGTATCCCCTCCTTGCCAGCTGATCTCACGCTTGCGAGATGACAGAATTAATACATATTTGTCGATCACAGTCCTTGGTGCAAGAGATGCAATCACGAGTTTCCTTGGCCCGGACACTGAAGGAAATGACAGATGAGTGAGGAATTCATAGCTAGAAGGCAGAGACTTCTAGGGGGACCTTTATGCTTTCTATACTCTGGCACTGAGCACAGCTCCCAGGACACAGAAGGACCTCAGTGAATGTTTCCTGATGATGCGGGGAAGGGAATAACGCAGTGGGTTTGGGATCTCTCGTTGAAAGATAGTCTTCCACAATTTACTTTTCTTAGCTTTTTTGTTTTGTTTGGAAGTCTCAAATCACCACATCTCAAACTATTCTGTTTTTCGAACAGGTTATCTTTCCCGATTGCCAGCATCTATTTAAATGTAGTTGGGGTTAAGAGAGGAAAAGTAAAAAGCTGGGAAAAAGGCCTGTGATCCCTGTAGGGCCTTTGCTCCTGTGGATGTAGGGGTACTGACAGATTTGCTTCAGGGCCCAGGGGGCCACACCCCTGAGGCGCTGTGCAGGTTTGGGCTCAGGGAGGACATCAATCACCTGGTTGGTTTGCATTAGAGAATAGCTTGGCCTAGCCTGCCACCTACCGGTCAAACTTGTACTTATAGGTTTGTTACGTATGTTTTTTCGGTCCTCGCTTGCACACAGGTACATAGACAGTACTCATGATTGTTTTTAATTAAAAAAAAAATCAAGTTTCTCCCCATTACCATCCAGCTCTCATGTCTGGTCACTCCCATCGCCTATGTGCTGAGAACTGGCAAGCCTTGTCCGTCCTTCCTTCCTTCCTTCCTTCCTTCCTTCCTTCCCCTGACTTATCATTCACCTTTCTGGGCAGGCTGCCCCGGGAGAGTCACCGCCCCCCCTCCCGTTCCTTTCTTTTGCACTCTGTTTCCTCCTGTTCACTTTCCAACATCAAGCTGCAGCATCTCTCCCAGCTGACGACCACGTTCAAGAACAGAGACTAGTATTCTGATGATCTAAGATCTAAGTAAAACATTGCCTCCAGACCCTCTGACCAACTTGGTTCCTCTCCAACTGTTAAACCGCCTTCAGGGAAGGCATTTCCAAAGGCCTTCCAGGAACCTATTGCCATGGCTTACATTCCTGGAGCTGTGGCAAAGCCCTCGTTTAAAAATGATCCTCACCAGAGCCTTTGAAGACAGGGTGGGTGGGGAGTTGGGGGAGGTACAAGTCTCTGGAGGGGGGGGCGTAGTCACATTTATTTTCTCTATAGCAACATGGATGCATGCGACAAACACCCTCACCTACCACTCGGGAAGGACGTGTTCACACACAGATTTGAGTAAAGGAGGCGGAGGGAGCGCAGTACAAGGATCAACTCTCATACGTTTCAAAGAAAATCAGTCTCCCATGAAAAGAACCAGTCACACTACACACATCAATATGGGTGACTATCACAGACCTAAGACTGAAAGTCGACACACAGAGTACCCGGTGTGTGATTCCACTGACACCAGGTTCAAAACCAGAAACATAAACCTAGGGATCTGGGTATTGCTTCCTTCTGGTCAGGGGGCACGGGTGGGGTGGCCTGGGCATGGGGAGGTGTGCAAAACCCCCCCTGCAGTCAGGATTATCACTGAGAAGCATCCTTAGGGGCCATTTGTTGTGTAGCTCTAAGGTCAGTTTCACTCCCCAGAAACCTGCGCTCTGGGGAGAGGTCACTTGGGCAGACCCTGTGCGCGGAAGTCCTGGGGCCCGAGTTGGGGTGTGTGAGCCATGAGGGCAAAGGGCGGAGAGGAGAAGGAAGGAGTTATGAAGAGATCTCATTCGGGTCCTTTAATTTTTACATTATTTTAAGAGATCTCCCCCCCTTGCCCCAGGCATCACTATTTTATTTTTGCATGTCAGAAAGAAACTTTATTTATAGTGGCCTCATAATATTCTCTGAGTAGACAGCACTTTCTTTTCCTTATTTTTTAAAATTAACATATATTATTATCCCCAGGGGTACAGGTCTATGAATCACCAGGTTTACACACTTCCCAGCACTCACCATAGCACATACCCTCTCCAATGTCTATGATTTCACCACCCTCTCCTGAACCCCCCCACCCCAACCCCAGCCTGGCAACCCTCAGTTTGTTTTGTGAGATTAAGAGTCTCTTATGGCTTGTCTCCCTCCGGATCCCATCTTGTTTCATTTATTCTTTTCCTGCCCCCCACACCCCCCCATGTTGCTTCTCAACTTCCTCATATCAGGGAGATCATATGATAGTTGGCAGACATCAGTTTTTAAAATGACAATAGTGTCCTGCTTCAGGGAGGCAGCTGTGTGGCTGCATTCCTGGAAGTGCTCACACGGGAACGGGTTGAGAGGGCCCCACTCAGAACCCGAGATCCTCTGAGATGCCAACAGCTTAGCATCTGATTTAGTGTCTCTGGAGCTCAGCTTGGAGAAAACTGGCTCTAGGAATCGTCAGCTCATTTTCCAGGACGTGAAAGGCCTTGCAGCTTGTCTGGATTGCTCTCCAGCTGGCCCATCCCCCAGGCTGGGCAGCCCAAGTTAGGCAGTCCTGTAAACTTCCCTTCATCAGCATGCTGGCTACATAACTAAGGCCAGGGCAGAAGCTACGAGCTTTCTATTGATGCTTCAGGGTGACATTCTGAACGGCCATAGCGCTTACTCACTTCTGATTATCACGGAGCGGTAATGCTTCAAACTGCCAGGGGACAGTCAGAGATAAACGCAGGCCAGTCGCAGACTGAGTGGCTTCCAGGACACGTTTCATGTGTTGCGGATTTCCTTTCCTTTCCTTTCTTTTCTTTAAAAAAAAAAAAAAAAAGTACAATAATGTATTATTTTTTGACCTGGAAATAAGTATGCAAGGATAAAAAGAAAAAAAAAATCCCCTAAATCTCAGGGCACGAGGATCTTACTAATGTGCTGCTCTTTGCTTTTTTCCCCTTCTCTGTAGGAGCAGAAAACAGAAGACAGACAGTCCAGGTTTGGGGGGTTACTGTGTCCTGGGAGAACAGATTAAGGAGGGCCTTCACACTCCTCGATTTCCCAAGGACGTTCAGCGGGGTGGGGGTGAGGGTGGATTTGGGGGGGCATCTGCATGTAGGTTAATTTCTGATGCCAGTGTAAAAGGTAAAGGTTGCGTCCAACCACAATTACCTTTGAAATTCCCTCCAGTCTCTCGTCAAGCTCACCGAGCTGCTTTTGGGTAAAGAATTCTGCAGAATAATTCTAATACACACAGAAATGTGAGAACAACGGAACTCCACAGGATGAAATAACTCGGGAAAACAAGCAGATTAAAAAATGGAAACAGTGCGCCCCAAGCGGTGAGCACGAGGCAGAGCAGCAGCGTCCTTCCAGCCCCGGGACAACAGCAGCCCGCGACGTGGCCGCCACCTGCTGGCCCAGAGTCCCCTTGCCAGCCCCAGAGGGCTGCGCCTCCCAGAAGCGCAGGTAACGCAGCCATGCGACTCCCGACTCCCGGGTCGGTGTGGGGACAGATGGCCCCGCTGCGTTTTACCTCCTCTGCGCTAGCTAAATTAGAGAGGCTGAGCTATGCAGAGAAACATCTTCGGGAAGTACACGCAGAGAGGGGCCATAAAACACTTCTGGGCTATGTGTGCTGTTTATTTAGCAGTTTGGAAGGTGAAAAACACATCAGACTAAATCACGTTTCCTCCACATTTTTATCTTGCTCCATTTTATTACTATCTTTGGGCTTTAGAACACCTGGTTCTTTTTCCTTAGATACAATGTAAATTCGAAGTCGGGTGGGAGACGATCTCTGCGGAAAACAACTGACCCATTGTCGACCACCTCCCGGCAGGGCTGCGGGTCCTCATTCTGGAGGCAGCCTATATGGACCCGTTCCTGGCCAGAGCTCCGCTGTCACAACTTACCATGCCCCCGAGATGCTGGGAATGGCCAGCGATAGGGCTGGGGCAGGCCAGGGAAGCTGAGTGCAGGGAAGGGGGTGGTGCCGAGCACTTACAGGGTGGCTGGGCCTGGGCCGGTTCTGGGGCTTCCCCAGCACAGCCCACCTGATCATCCCTTCTGAGTTCACCAGCTGCTCCCTTCTCATTTCTCCACAGAAAGACTAGCTGGCGATGAGGGAGAAAGTAAGAGACCTGTTCTTGTTTTTGCTTTCCTTCCCCATGGGCCCTGGGGTGAGGCATGGAAGCGGGAGAGAGCGGGAGCTGAGTTGGAAAGTTCTAGAAAGCTGATTTCCTAACTGAGACAGGGCGGCTGATAGCAAAACCTGACAAACCAAGGAAGTTTGGGCAACGGATTATGAATCCCCAAATGGAGTGCACTCAGGAAGTGGCTCCCGGCCAGTGAGCAGGGCTGCAGGGGACAGCCTGGAGGAGGGCCCTCCTGGAGCCTGGAGCCCACCCTTCCTTCCCTCCAGGGCCCTGTGTCTGGGCTGACTCTGCTCACCCTGCATGAGCCTGTAGTCAAGACAGGCTTTGCCCCTAGTTTTGTAGAGCTCTGTTTCCGTAGTCTAAGCCATCAGTTGTCATTATGTCCTGAGAGGGGTACTCTGACCGGTGTGGTTCAGGGAGTCCCCTGGGTCCCCTCTGGGCCAGAGTGGTGGTGAGCATGGCCCCATGAAGGAGCCAGGGCCATGTGTGTGCTTGCGCCATCGGTCACCTCACTCCACGACAACGCCAAATGTCAGCGTGGACATGGACCTGGCCTTACCGAGTAGCCTTGGAGAAGCTTCTGATGGCCGGTGAGCCTCTGCACCATGGCCTCGCCGGCTGGTCCGTCACACTATGAGCAAGCAAGAGCTGTTAGCTTCCTGTTCGGGGACTGGGGCAGCACAGCGTGGGCTTGAAGCCAGAATCGGCCCTCCACCTTTCAACCAGTCCCTGCTCCATGCAGAGAGCCCTCGAACGATAGTGCACAGAAGCTAGAGTTTCTTAAGATTTGCTGAGGAAGAAACGTAATACCCTCCCACAGAGCCAAGTCCCTCATCAACCCTACAGTCCCCAGGACCCAAACCCAGCCCTTGGATGGCAGCGGGGGACCCACCAACAGTCCCTTTATTTTAAAATCTGTATTGTTTGAGAACTTAAACATGCAACATGTGTTCAAACCAGTTTCTGTTCCTGCAAAACGTGTCCTCAGCTGAGGGCAGAGTTCCTGCCGGGGCCGATCTGCAGGGCCCCGTGAACCCTGAAAGTACCCAATCACGATGAGTGACTGTTGACCTCCCGGGATGACTGTGAACATCCCATTACCTCCTGTTCCACGAAGACCCTTCTAGGGGATTCTCCTGCTGCTTCCTTCCTTCACTGCAAGCTAGAGGTTATCAAGACGCTGGCTTTTATGGAGTTAGGCAAGTGCCGAACACTGTTCTAGCAGAAGCAGATACGTCACCTGTCACCTGTCAGCTCAGCCTCCAGAGATGACCCCCGGTTTATATTTTGGGTGCCTGTTCTCCATCGCCCTCCCAGGCCCCCGTGCTCCTATGTTTGACAGGCAGCCGACATCCAGGAAAAAGTGGTGTCGCAGGCCGATGGTAAAGGCCATTTAAACAACACGGCATGGCTCACCAAGTTCAGCGCTCGGAACAATCACCTGGCGAGCTTGTAAAACAGATTCCCAGAGCCACGCCAGGAATTCTGCATTCCACGGGTGCTGAGGGGGGCGGCCTGCCTCGCCCAGCCCAGCTGCTTCCCAGTCCTCCCTGCCTCTTTGACCTCTGCTTCCCAAAGAGGCCAGGTTTGACCTCCTCTGGGCCTTCCCTGAGCAGGAGGGAAAGAGCGTTCTAGCTACCTACCCGAGCAGGAGTCCTGCCCCGAGTGGGGAGTGGGGGTCTGTCCTGCACTGCCTCTTCCTGGCCCCGTGACCTTGGGCCAGTCACTTCCCCAAGCCCTGCTTCCTCCCTGACGTAAGAGCCGTCACTGTGCCTTCCCCACAGAATGCTGGCTAGATGAGGATAGAGTGGGGTCAGCGGTCATGGGTCTTGGGTTGGCCCCTCGTGTGAGAGCCTCAGGGGCTGACAGAAGAACCATGGCTCAGGGCATGGTGGATTCTGTGTGAGCTCCAGGCACTTAGGATTCCCCATCTACGAAGTATGGAATGGTGGGCACGAACCTCATGGGTCCAAGGTACCAGTTCCATGAAACAATGTGCGTAGAGAGCTGAGGAGAAGCCTAGCCCATCTTATGTGAATCATTGTTTGCACTGCTTCTTAGCTCAGTGCTGTGCTCCGTAACCAGTCTTTTTATTTTAAAATCTGTGTCGCTACAAGGTTCAAGCATGCGCAAACAGACTAGTCCAAGGTCCCCTTTTATACCCTTCACCCCAATTCAACAATTTGTCAAGTTTTGCCTCCCGACCACCTTTTCCTTTTCCTGGCTGGCGTCGGGCTCAGGTCTGCTCTGGGGTTTCAGAAGCTGGGTCAGAGGTGGGAGCCCCGGGGCAGGTGTCTGGGGCGTGGGGTGGGGGAATAGACCAGAGCAGCAGTTGCTGGGAGAAGGATCTCGAATCAGCAGGAAGGGAGGGCAGAGTGAGCAGCCTGTGGGGTTTCTGTGGTTCGTAGTGACTAAAGCATGAATGTGAGTTCAAAACAAGCAAACCCAGATATGCTTCTCCATATACATGGGACTCCGCAGTCATCCCGAACAGCTTGGTGCTGCCAATTCCAAGTACTCCCAATCAGTGTTGCTTCTGGCTCTCAATGAAATGATAGCTTTCATAGATCCTCAGCCCTGTGGTTTTCCCTGTATCATAGCCCAGGGCTCTCACCACATGGTCCTTGGGCCTCGGCAGAAGGGGGGCGATTCTGCATCTCCAGGCATGGGATCTTGGCTGGATCAAGACGCCCCTACCCGCCCCCCACCGGGGTCTTTTCTGTTTCCTTGGAGTGGAGATCAGTGAGGACAGCCTTCACTACCCAGATTTGCCAGTTTGGGGCTCAAGGGATTGATTACGAAAATTTCCAGCTACCAAAATGTTGTCGCGTCTATTCATTGGGAGCACAAGGGGTGACGTGAGAGGTGCAGAGGGCTTGGGCCGATTCATGGGTTCCAAGAAGGGCAGATGCTACACGTGGCAGGCACCTTCCTGACAAACTGGGGGCAGCGAGGCTGCTGATGGGGCGGGTGTGGTGATGGCCCAGAGCCCAGGATGTGGGGCCTCAGCGGGTTGTTGGGCTGTGATTATGGGCAAACAACCTTAACTCTCTTTCCATAAAACAGCCATACTACTCCTGCCTCGCTGGTCAAAGAAGCCAAATCCATACTTTTATCCAAAGAGCTGAGAAGCAGACGCCTACCTCGTTTGGGACTACATCCCTCTCACCACTGCACCACTGCCCCCGCCCCCACCTCGCAAGAGGGAAATTTCCAGATGATTCATAAACTTTTATGCTTTCTACTGAGAATGTTCTCCCGAGACACTTAGTAAAAATGACATTAGCATTAAGCAGCTTTTAGGACCTTACTGATGTTAGGAAGAACATATATGGGGAGATATTATTCATCTAGTCTAGTGTCATTAGAAAAAGAGAGAGGAGGGTAGGACAGTGGGGCCCATGGCAGGGACATCCTTTCCCGGGAGAGCAGGCCTGTTGAGGAGGGCTGACTGAGCCCACCCAGCGACCTCTGCCTCACACAGGGCAACAGGATTCCACCTGGACTTCTGTTCATGCTTCCCTCCCTCTCAGAGCCTCCAGACCGAAGAATGAGTTTGAATTTTGTGGCACATATCACACATTATCAGTAATCAACTCCCCGTTCCTCCAGATGCCTCTGGCAGGAAGGAGAGCTTGAGAACTACCTATAAATAAATATTAAGAATTTTATGTCACCCAGATGGCCCTATGCTTTCTACAAACTCATATAATTCTTAGGCTAACCCTATGAGATAGGAACGATAGTTCCCCCTGATGATGCAACTGAGGCCCAGGGAGGTTCAAGGCCAGCCTGGGGTCACACATCTAGTGACCACCTTGCTACCACATCCACCTTCCTTTCCTCTTACCCTCCTCGGCCACTGCCCTGGGCTCTGTGTGCCTAGAAACTGTAATGTAAGATTTCTCATTCTCCCCACTGCCGTGATGGTGAGTCAAGATGTTTCAGGACCATCCCTTCTGTCCCTTCTGTCTCCCAGGACATCCCATCTCTTGGCCCTCACGATACTGGATACCTGCCCGACACCAGGCTCTGGAGGCCTCCAAGAGGTAGCACGTCCCATGTGGGCCCTCCAGGCCACCAGTGAGGACTCTGGGGCCAAAGGCAAGGAACCACCGGGAGTAGAAATCTGGGATTGCAAACAAGGGCAAGGGAGGCAGCCTTGCCTCCTGAACTTCAACAAGTGTTCCTGGAGGGATGATAAGACAGGAGATAGTGGAGAAATGATGGGGAGCAGGGTGTCAGAAGGGGGCGGGGGCCTGGGGAGATTTGAACAGCTTGTTCCCTGGCATCCCCAGCAAAAGCAAACAGCCATTCCTGCTGCCCCCACTGAATGATTAGCCAGGTACGAAACCTGGAGATCTCTCTGGAAGCCCAGGACGCTGGCTTCCCCCTGCTAGGCTTGGCTCGGGGCACAGGAGGCCTAAGGCAACGCACACGTGCAGGCATTGTGCCGTCTGGAGTGGAGGAAGAATGAGGACACCGTGGGAAAGGGGCCTGGGTGGGCCGGGACAGAGAGAGTGCGTTCGTTTCTGTTATTCTGGTTCCTGGATCGGCTCCTGAGGACAGGTAACATGAGTGCCCTGTGGGCTTGGAGCCTGTGGTGCCCACCAACAAGTGAGGCCAGGCTCAGAAGTAAAGAGGCGCCTTGATTGTTAGCGCTAATATTTTAGCAAATATTCCCTGAGTGTCCACTGTTGCAAAACACAGAGCTGGGCTCTCTGGGGTGTGAGCCCGCCCTGTTTTGCATCCGTTCCCCAGGGAGGAGGCCTGCCTGCAGAGTGTTAAGTGAGGACCGGAGTCAGAGGCGGGACTTGGAGGCACTAAGGGAGCTGGACCTCAGGGTCTGCTTGGGGATCCAGTGGGCTGCCACCTGCACCAGGAACAAGGGGGGATCCCTCAGGAACCGGCTTCCACCTCTGCCACAGCTGTCCGTCCCGCCTCCCCTGTTCTCACAGCCCAGGGGCTCCCGGAAGAGAGTTGGGGAGTGAAACTGACCAGGGCAGTGACAAGGCTCCCCAGCAATGGGGCTTTCCCTGGGTCCACTTCTGTGCCAGGAGCCCACTTACCCACTGGGCTCAGGAGCACCTTTCTGCTTCTGGAACTTTGTGAAGGTGAAGGGCAAAGGCAAAGGGCAGAATAGCCCTCTCCCTGCCCCTGAAATTCTTCACATTTCACATCGGGTCTCCTCCTGTTTGGATGCATTAGTTACTCTAAAGAAAGAGGACTGGGGCACCTGGGTGGCTCAGTGGGTTAAAGACTCTGCCTTCAGCTCAGGTCATGATCCCTGGGTCCTGGGATCGAGCCCCGCATTGGGCTTCCCCCTCTCTCTCTGCCTGCCTCTCTGACGACTTGTGATCTCTGTCTGTCAAATAAATAAATCTTTAAAAAAAAGAAAAAGAACTTTTTTTTTAAATTAAAAAAGTTAGGAAACCACCTTTGCTAACAAATCTGGGGTTTGGGTAATTGGGTGAAGATCACACACCGAGGTGTGACACGGGCCAGAACAGAGCCCAGGAGCCTTGGGTGAGTACGGGATCCCAGGGACCCGGCAGTGTCACCTTCAGCCAAGAGAGCCTGATCTGCCGCTATCTTTGTTCTTACCTTGTTTTGCTGGTGTGCATTTTGATTTTATAATGTCCTTTTCTGTAGAGAAGATAGAAAGATAAGGCAGCGCTCCAGACTGCCAGGTTCTGGGCTCCCAACACTCCCTCAGGGACGGAGGCCTCGGCTGTGGGGGCCCGGTGACCCCCGGCAGTCTGAGCCACCCAGCAAGCAGCATCAGCCCCCGATCTCTGGGTTCTGGTGAACTTGTTTCCAGAGTGAACCAGGACAAGATGCAAAAAGATCTTTCTGAAATGGGAGGAAACAGGAGGAATTCCCTGCGCCATTTCTCAGTTTCACGCCAAACTGTGTCTGCATTTGATGGTTGATGTATTCCTTTTTCCAGTCATACTTTCTCTCATACATGGTTTGTTTTCTCCAGCCCCAGGCCTCAGGATTCACTACTATGTGTGGTGTGTGTGATGTGTATGTGTGGTGTGTGTGTGTGTGTGTGATGTGTATGTGGGTGGTGTGCGCATGTGTGTATGGTGTGTGGTGTGTGTGGTTTGTGTGTGCATGGTGTGTGCGTGTGTGTGTGGTATGTGGTGTGCGGGTTGTGGGTGTGGTATGTGTGGTGTGTGTGGTGGTGTGTGTGGAGTGTGTGTGGTGTATGTGTGGTGTGGAGTGTGTGGTGTGTGTGTGTGTGTGTGTGCGTGGTGTGCATGTATGTGGGGTGTGCGCGTGTGGCGTGTGTGTGTGTGTGTTATGTGGTGTGTGATGTATGATGTGTGATGTGTGTGTGGTGTGTGTGTGGGGTGTGATGTATGGTGTGTGTGTGTGTGCACGCACGCGCACGCGTACACGCACACACTCTCCCTGGGAGAAGAAAGCCCCGCCGTCCTTGCGGCATGTTCTGTACTTTTACCCTCAGAGGTGGCTCGTAGACCGGCTGAGCTAGGCCTCCTCTCTCCTGCTGTAAATAGGATCCAATCTTTCTCCTTAATCCATCCGCTCTGTACAATCTTTAAAAACCATCCTGATCAAAGCATCTCTCTCCTCAAGAGTCCAGGGGGCTCCCTATTGCCTTCCACAGAAGTTTCCACCACAGTGGGCCGGCATTCAGGGCCTCCACAGCCTGCCCTGCCCTGGCTTCCCAGACAGGCACCATAGATCACTTCCTTTGGATCCCTCCGGCTCGGACTCCCTCTGCTGGCTCGCCCTCCTCTTCCTGGACCCTGCTGAAATCCTACCTGTCAGGCTTCAGCTCAAATGCCACCTGCTCCAGGGAGCCCTCCCTGAGACTGAGAGAGAAGAGATTCCCTTGGGTTCAGAATCCCTTGGTGCCCTTAGCTCTCGAATGGGCCCTCTCCCACCCAACCTTATGTAATGGATTCCTTGGGCGCACTTCTTGCTCTTTGAGTGCGGGGACAGTTGTCTACCTTGTTTCCACACCCACCTCAAGTGTTTGCTGAATGAGTGGTTCTTTTGGTAGAGAAAAAAATGGGTGCTCAGAGAGAGGGTAAGTGATTTGCCCAAAGTTCCTCAAGCTGGTGGAGAGCAGAATCAGATGGAGAACCCAGGTCTGAGAACGCCCGATGGCATCACCCTCTGCATCTGTCCACATCCAGTGTTTCATCTCAGTTAGACCCAAGGATGGCCAGTTCATGGAGGACACAGCCTTCGGCGTGACTCCCTGCCCATGCCTGAGAACTGTGCTAGTTGATGGTCGGCAGGGAAAGGAGGGCTTGTGTGTATGAGCCAAACACTTGTAGGTATTTTTAAGCCTTTACTAGACAGTTTTCACACATTCCCAAAGGCAGAGCAAATAGTGCAACGACCTCCCTTGTGCACGTCACCAGCTATGACAGGCATCACCTGATGTCCGGCTTCCCACATCCCGGATTCTGCTACTACAACCCTGGGTGTCAGTTGACATTTTTTCCTCCGGAGTCCCGTGTTTCCTCTACACTAGTAGTTAGATCTAGAAGCTTGGCTGGGCTTGATTTTCTCTTTCCCTTCCCTTCTGTTCCCTTCCCTTTTCTTTCCTTCCCCCCTTCCTTCTTTCCTCCCTTTTTCTTCCTTCCTTCCTTCCCTCATGTCTCGCTCTTTCTCTCTTTCCTCTCTCGCGCTTTCTCTCCTCCCTCCCTCCCTCCCTCCCTCCCTCCCTCTCTGCTTCTCTTCTGTCCTTGCTCTCTCTCTCTCTTTCAGGAATACTTACTTCACAGGTGGTGCCCTTGTTTCCACCAGGAACATGTGATGTTGTGGCCATTTTTAAGTATAACGTACTTAAAAGTAGCTCAATATTATCACACACATCTGAAAAATGTAAAAACGGACTTACCCAACAGACCCTGACTGGAACTGGAAATGGTTTACTCTGGGTGGCGTCTTAACAGAAGTTATTGGTAAATCAGATAACGAAGGAAAGAATATAAGAACACTGCTCAGTGATTGGCCTCCTGAAGTAAGAAGATTCCAGAACTGAGTACTGCTCTTACTTCACTACGGCTACCTCCTCACCCAGCGCAGGATGTCAATATTTGGTAACATCGTGGGGCAGCTTTGAGTAATATGTGATGGGTGTGTCAGTAGGAATCAGTACCAGTTGTTTCAAGGAAATATACCCGGCTCCGCTTCTCTCTTTCTTTCTTCTCTCTCTCTTTCTTTCTTTTTTTAAAGATTTTTTATTTATTTGAGAGAGAGAATGTGTACAAGCTGGGTAGGGGAGACAGAGGCACCGAGGTGCCCCTTCCATGGCTCCTTTTCTACAAGAACAATTTGGTAGTGTGGAAAAGAGTCTTCCTGGCTTCGGTATGAGGTAGAAATGATGACTCTAATCTTTAGTTCAGGGAGGTAGGTGGAGCCGAAGATAAAGGAGAGACAGGCTGTGTGAAAAGGTTGGGACCCTGGCAGTGGATGAGAATACTTGCATAGTTCAAAGGAAGGTGCAGAAGCCGGAGCTGGGCTGCCAGTTCATGGCGCCATCTTGACCCTTGACAACCACACACGTCTTCTTTGTGCCTTCACTTCTATCTGAAAATTGGGTTAGTCCCCAGCAGACACTGCAATTTTTTAGAACATGGAGGCTTCCTACAGCCTTCATCTTAGAGTCCTTATTATTATTACTTTCCCTCTGTGTTGGCCCTGCTTTCTCAGTCCAAGAACTCTCTTGAAGTCCTTGCTACGCATCATAATGCATACAGAGCTGGGGCTTTGAAATCCCCTCTAGTTTCAAGGAGGCCTAAGTCCTGCACTTGAAGAAAGTTGCTGGAGACCTTCCTTGCAGGATACCAAAGTACCAAAAAAAAAAAAAAAAAAAAAAATCTCGCTGGAATGAGTTTCACTCAAGTGGTGCGGGGCCTCCACGTCTTAGGATGTGCGGGGCCATAAAGATAAGCACTAAGCCTCCTCTTCTTGGAAGGAAGGGCTTATCATCAAGTCTTGGGTTTGGGGAAAGCCACCTCCCAGAAGGACGCTCTCGTTGGCGTCTCCACCACGGGCTTCACTGGGGCCGCGACCCCGGGGCTGTGATGTCAGTTCCCCTGTTCCCTGGGGAGGCGCGGTGTTTGGTCACTGAAAGGAGTGCGCCCTGGAAGGGGGTGGGGAGCGTTTGTCCAGGAGTCGGGCCTCCAGCCAGGGCCCCTCCCCAGGTCCTCCGCACTTGAGATAGCTCGGGGAAACTTTCTCATTATCACTGTGACCTCCAGGGCCCCGGGGTGCTAGCTAATCATTACCAGGGCTGGGTTGTATTCCTCGGGCGCTGTGACCTGTTTTCGCCGCCCGGCTGGGTTTATTACCGGCCAAGGGGCCTTGGCTGGTGTTTGGACTGTGCGCTGATAGGCAGCCCAGTTGGCCCCAGTTCAGCCCTGGCTGGATACTGGAGTTAGGCCCCTCTTGGGAAACTGCAGCATCTGAGTGGTTAGCCGCCCCCTTCCTGGGCTCCTGGGGAGAGCACCTACATCTCCTTTTGGAGAAAGTCCCAAAGTGATATTGGGGCGCCAGAAGCTGAGGTCTAGAGTAGGATACCTAAAAGGCAGAAGGGCAAAGAGACCAGGCTGAGTCATGGTTGTGCTACTCCTCGGGGGGCTTTTGCTCAGGGTCCAAACAAAGCGGGGTCTATGAAATCCTTTCTCCTTCATGGTACGCCCTTCTCTTTCTCCCTCTGTCCAGGTAGGAGCTGAGACAAGCCAGGGGGTGTCCCATGCATATGTTATAAAAGCACGTTGACTTCCTCCAGAAGCACCTCCTAGCTTTCTTGATGATTGTAAGAAAGTTCTTAGGAATTAAAGAAAGTAGAGGAAGATTTCAGAGTCATTTGCCCAAATGACTCCCCCAGAACCATCCCGGTTTTCCAGGAAGATCACGCTGAACATGTGCAGAGTGCATTTGCTTCTCCCACCTTTTGGGCCATCTCTCCGTCCCATAGCCACAGGGATGCCACCAATGCCCCCTCCCCCACCACGTCTGCTTTCCTGCCGCCTCCCCTAACTGACCACGTCCTAGGGGACAAGGCCACCTGGGAGGCAGTGTCCCAGCAGGTCTTCTTCTCTAGACCGTCCGTATTCCCAGTCTAATCCGTCCTCCCCCTCTTGCGAAGCTGCACTGAGTGGTGCACCCCCCACGCCTTCCCCCCACCCCCTCCACAGTGCTCAGAGCTGGGTCTGCACGAGCCCACGTTTTCTCTCATCTGAGGTGACCGGGTTATCCTTGAGGTTCATTCCCCCAGACTGGGGCTGGGTTTCACCTCCTTTTCTATGGCTGTGGGAGGCACAGGCCCTTTCTCCAATATAGGGACATCCCAGTGGGTCATGTGAGCTCAAAGCACACCTCAGTACCACATCTATGTCACTGGGAGACCAGTCAGGGTTAGGGTCAGTAGCCACGCTTGCTGCATGAGGGAAGGACAGGGGTTGGGGCTGGGTTGGACGAGGTTGTCCCGGGCCTACCCTCCTATCCCCGCTGCTCATGCCCCATGTCACCCACTGCTGCCGTTCTTCTGGGGACCCACTGTGTAGATCTGGTGGAAAGTGGGGTGAAAAGGAGCTATCTGGAGAAGTTACGGAGCACCTCCACGGTAGGCTTCAGGGCATTGGAGGATGCTGGGACACTGCCTCCCAGGTGGCCTTGTCCCCTTGGAGGGGTGGGCGCCGTGCCGGCTGCTATGGGCAGAGAGGAGAAAGGGTGACTAGGGCTGAGCGTGGGGAGGCCAACTGCAGGACTCCGGGTCCTAGCCCCCCGCAGGGCTGGAGCACCACGTGGACCAGGCAATCCCAATGCCTGGCCGGGTGCCGCGAACCCAGCGAGGGTGGGAGTGGGAGGCTCAGAAGTGTCTTCCTCCAGGTGGAGAGGGTGAAGGGCTTAAGTAAGCACGGACGAGACCAGAAAATCCCTGCTTCCACCCCAGGTTCTCCTGGAGGGGAGCCCTCTAGCTCTCCCAGGCCAGAGCATACCACTGAGAGGTGGTTACCTGGAAGCAAGGTGTGGGCTTTTCTTCTAGAGCTGCCTAGTGGCCCCTTCCTCCAAGCCTTCTTTCTGCGCTTTGGGACACAAAGAGAATTTGTCATTATAAATGAAGCCTGCTTCCTCCCTTTTATTGCATAGTTGATAGCATTAGTTGCCTCTGTGATTTCTTTTATTACCCTCAATTTTTATTAATACTGTGGTTACCGGTGATAACGATCTCATAAAATAATAACGGGGTGAGCTCTTGCTGAGAGGCCCCCTTTGATGAGTCGGATAACACCTCTCTGCTCCCCTGTGGAAGGAGGGTGTCGGGTCCCAGGGCCGGGGCTCGTCCACACATCAGCATCCCCTCGGCTGTTTACAGGGATGCTCTGTGTCTGGAGACGGGCGGGCCTCATGCTTTACAGCGGTGTGAGTCCGGGGAAGGCCCCGCTGTCACCCAGAAACGTCACAGTTCCAGGCACAGCTAATGGGGAAGAAACTGGGGGAAGGGCATCCCCTAGGAACACTGTGAGTCCTGTGTTCCCACAGAGTATCTGGGCCTGCTCAGCCGTGGGACCAATGGAACCCATGTGACTAACCCATCAGGACAGCCCCCAGAAGGGGAAACAGCATCCCCCTGTAAGACTCGGTGTTCTACTGGGGAAGCCCCAGTTTCCCACAGAGCTCACCCTGTCCTGTCACGTTGCTTCTGGGGATCCAGACTCGCCCTTCCTCTGGCATCCCTCCCTCCCTGCACGGGCCTCACTTCCCCCATCCCCCAACCATGCCCTGGGGCCTTCAGAAGGAGAGCAAGGAGCCCGTGCAGAGACTGAGTGGTGCTCCCCAGCGGTGGGAGCACAAACTGACTCAGTGGTGGTCCCGGGTAGCTGCTGAGCACAGAGGGAGCAGCACCCCTGGCCAGGCGCCCAGCTGGGCCTTAGCTTTCCCTGTATTTACGCCCACTGTCCCCTGAATGGACTGGCTTGAACCGGACGTGGGGCTCACACCTATGAAACATCAAAGTGGGCTTAGCTGCTTTGCCCACCTGCAGCGGTCCCCGGGCGTCAAGATGACATCTCCGAGAATGCCCCACAACCGGGCCGCTGTTCTTCACACTGCTCGGGAAAGAGACCAGGCGGGGCTGCGTCTGCCATGTGCCCTCTTTTCTTTCTTCTGCCACCCCTTCCTCAGATCTTCAGCAAACTCCAGATAGCCACAGGGATGTGTTTAAAAGGAGGCACCCTTCCTACTGGAGACTTGCTCCTTTCTGATTTACAAAGAATAGGGAGGACGGGTAAGGAAATTCACATGGGGTGCCGGAGCTTTAACAGAGCACACTTCCCATCAGAACCCACTGAGCTCACATTCACTGGCCATGAAAGCCCAGCGTGTATGCTGAGGAAGAAGAGCCAGCCGGCCAGGGTGCGGTACGAAATCGCTAGTTGCCGGTGATGGGGCAGGAGGCTGGAGGGAGAGGTGCAGACTAATGCCCACAACTTCCAAGGCCCAGGAGGTGAGGGCCGGGGGAGGTGACGTCATTCTCGCAGCCTCTTGCCCTCCCTGCTCTGTGGTAGTGGGTCCTAGGGAGCAAGTGAGCCAAGACCAGCCCAGGGACAGCAGTGTCTCCCTCCGTCCCTGGCTGCCCAGCTCTGCAAACTCCCCGGCAGCTCTGCATCCAGATGCTCCCACATTCACACAGCTCCTGCCCGCAAGCCACATGGCAGTCTGCGTTTCAGCAGCAGGTTCTCTCGTTCCCAGATTTTGCACCCACTTTCTCTAAGTCAGTATAAACATTCCCTTTTCATACTCACAGCTTGCCTCCCCCAGAGAGAAGAAGAGACTTACAGATATCTCCGAGTCCAGCTCGTTCCTCATCCCCCTGCGTACCCACCAGATGGACATACATGTCCTGGAGGAGTCTAGATGCATGTGTTTTACTCATAATGGCCCAAACCGCCAATAGCCCTTACGTCCATTAACAGCAGAACAGGTGATGAGACTGTGTTGCTGTTCCCCAGTGGCTGACAACGCAACAGCAGAGACACCTGAACGACAACTACATACAACCACACGGATGAACCACACATGCCTTGTGTTGAACGGGAAAGGCAGACACACAAAAGAACGCACAGCACAACTCTCTTTACGTAAAAGGCTACAGCAGGCAAAGCTCGACCATGGTATTTGGAGTCAGGATGGTGGTTCCCCTTGGGAGGGGATGACCCGAAAAGGCAGGGGGTCTTCTCGGGTGCTGGCCATGCTCTGTCTGTCGTCTGGGTACAGTGTCCACAGACGGCTTCCCTTGGTGGCAATTAATCTATCTGCACACGTGCGATGTGTGCGCTTTTCTGTATGGATGTGATTTTTAAGGAGAGAGTTTCCTGGAAACCACCCTCCCTTCCCCCAACACCAAGTTCACTCTAGATTTGAGGCCATTTAGGAACTTGTCATTTCAACCATGTATGTGTTATTTAAGTGACTTATTGCTTCGACTGTGCCCAGGGACTGCTCTGTGATAGACACACAACACCCGATGGCTTCCGTACCTGCTCGTTATGTTCAATACCTTCTTGCTTTTTCATCCTATTCCAAAGCACTCGTAGCACCCACTGGCATGATTAATGAGAAAGGCTTTAATTTTCTCTTCTTCCTTGATCGTTTGGAGCCAAAGGGCAGGCGGTAGCAAGAGGCTCAACCCGACGGCATGTCAGGCTCTTTCACGCCAACGTGCCATCACAGCCAGCCCTTTGCCTGACCATCACTCTGAGGTGAGAATCCTGAGCGCTAGGAGGGTCGTGGCCCCATCCGAGGCTCTCAGAAAGCCTCTCAGTGACCCCAAGCCCCTGCTTGTCAAACCACATTTGTAAAGTAGGGGCTTCTCCACAGAGACAGTTTTCCAAGATGTGATGAGGAGGTGCATGGTTTTGGGGGGTCTGGCTTTGACAGCGCAACCTCCCAGGAAGGCCGGAAGAAAAGGGAATGAGGAAGAGGGGGAAAAGGATGGACCATTGGAGGAAAGATAGGCAGGGACGACCCAAAGGAGCCCACAGCATCCTCCTACCCTAGCTTCCTGCCGCCCTCGGGCTCTCTGCTGCCCCCTGCTGGTCTCACTCTCTGCACGGTTGGTGGCTGCTCCCAGAGCAGCCCAGGGCGCCTGACCTCCTGCATCTGTCCTTGCCTGCACCCCAACTTGAGCACGCCATACTTGGCTTCCAGACGTCAGTCTGGCTTTCCTTTTCCTGGCCCCTTTGCACATTTCTTCTAAGAAAACAGACTATAAAAGGTTGATTCCCAGCTGTGTGACTCGTTTGCACTGGTATCCAGCGGCTTGCCTTTCCTCCAGGGAGTGTGTATGGGGCTGTGGGTGGAGGTGGTGACAAGGTGATGGTGTTCATCCCTCGGCTGTTGTCCCTTAGTCTTCGAGGTGCCCTTTCTTCTCTGCCCACGAAACCACCACGCCTGGTCCTGATGCCTGTCCTGTGGAGTTCAGAGGTCAGGCGCTGAGCCACACCTGTGCCTGGTGACTGCTCCCACCCGCAGCTGGAGACCCAAGGCCTGGGAGAGCAGGCCCTTGTGGGGCAGGCCAAGGGCTGCGGCGGCCGAACTGGGTGCTCTCCAATGCCTCGCTTTTGACCCATGTGGAGGAGTGGGAAGGAAAGATGGAGGGTGAAACTTGTGCACCTGTCTCGAGAGTAGTTGTCACTGGTTACGCATTAACAGAGGACCGGGGCAGCAGGGCAGGCCCAGGGCTGCAACCGAAAAGTGTATGGGCGTGTTTATAGCCGGCAGCCTATTACCTCTTCTGCCAAAAATGCACCCTCCCCCCCACATTTCATGTCCGCCTTGTCACAAAGCTGACATGACAGGTGGGCAAACAGCAGGGTGACGAGCTAGGAAAATCCCTGAGCTTCGGCAGGTCCACAAATCTCCCCTCTGCCTGACTTGAGCTGCTTTATCGCCTGGGAACCATCTCTGCAGATAATGGGGCCCACCAAGGGTGGGCTGTGGAGATGGGAGCTGCGGGAGGCCCAGGAGGGGAGAGGGGAGGAGGTATGGGGATGAGAGGTGGTGGGGAAGGAGAAACACATCACCTCCACGGGGACGGGGCCCTTTTGAGTTTCTTGCCCTAGATGTTGAGAAGCAGTGGGGGAGCAGCTGGGAGCAGAAGGGCCCCAGTGGGAGCAGGGTGACAAGGGTTTTGGAGGCACTGGGACATTTGCTGTGATCATGACCATGGGGCCAGTCAGGGCATAGTAAGGGCTCTGAAACGCCCAGGGCCAGTGAGGACTTGGGTTACCCTCTAGCCCACTGCCGGTCTCAGAATTCAGGGTAGAGAGATGAGGGAAGGACACATGAAACTCTAAAATAAAACCCCTGTAATTCATGGGAAGTTCAGAGACCCCAGAAGAACCCCCTTGGTTCTCAGGCCATTAGGACACACACAAACTAGAGATTGAGACACATCTACCTGTATCCCCCCCCCCCCCAAAGGCTTCTGTATCTTCCCTCCGTGCATCCATTCTGCCTGTTCCTCCATCTCTCTCTCTCTCTCTGCCTTTCTTTGCCTTCCTTCTCTTCTGCTTTCCACAAGTATTTATTAAGCTCTAACTGTGTGCAGGGCCCTGAGTGAGCAGCTGGAAATATGTAGAAAAGTAAACATGATCCCTGCTCTGGGAAGTTCCCAGACAAGCTGGGAGAGAAACAGGCATCAGGGCACCCCTGAGCCCACACAGAGCCTGTGGGATACGGGCACGGTACCCCTCTGGGCAGACACAGCCCGTGGGCACAGGGTTGGTGGAACTAGTGGCAGCTTTGTACAAATTAGGAAAGGGAGCCCTTCCTCTGAGCACAAGCAGCTCTGCACCAGGCCACCAAGCTGAGCACCCCCTTAGGGCATGGGGTGGGGGACAGCATACTGAGCTTCCTCCCCAGACGAGGATGGTGGCAGTCCACTGTGTCTAAGGGTGCCAGATCTAAGGCCCAAACTTTTAAAAAATTGTGATAAAACACATATAACATAACGTTTACCATCTTACTCATTTTTAAAAAGATTTTTATTTATTTATTTGAGAGAGAGAGAGTGTGTATGTGTGTGTGTGAGCAGGGTGAGCGGCAGAGGCAGATGGAGAAGCAGACTCCCTGCTGAGCAGGAAGCCCAACTCGGGGTTCTATCCCAGGACCCCGAGATCATGACCTGAGCTGAAGGCAGATGCTTAACTAACTGAGCCACCCAGGTGCCCCTTAATCATTTTTAAGTGTACGATTCAGTAGTGTCATGCAAGCAATTTCCAGAATTTTTCACTTTGCAAAACTGAGACTTTGTGTCCATTGAACAGTAACTTTTCCTCCAGTTCCCCCTCCCACACTGGTATGAAAGGAAGGTGGGGGGTGCCAAGATCCATGGGTGACACACTGGGGCTGCATGGCGAGCCCTGGAGGGGGATGCCTGGGTGAAGACGGGAAACCACAGGGTGTGAACGGTGGCGGGCCCTTCCCTGTCCCCAGCGAATCTGCATAAAGGAACGTGTCACCTCCTCAGTGTGTCTCATTTGGTCACATACAAGCAGGGACAAGCTTCACCGCCGGGTTCTGTGACCTGACCAGCCATGCTCTAAACCCCAGATTTGCCCACGACTCTGGTCTCACCTGTAAAATGGAGAAAATGGCCCCGACGTGATATGTTTCCTGTGATCATTAAGTGGACAATACTGAAAGGAAGAAAGCTGCAATTGTTCAGGGATGTAGGTGGGAGATGCGAGGGTGGACAGAAGCGGCAGCAGAAGCGGGACAAGCCAAACTTGAGGGCAAAACCCAGCTGCATACCGCGTCTTCTTGGACATGAAAAGTGCGTACAAGCTATTTATTCTGAGCTCCAAGAAGCAAACGTGCTGGTGACATTCCCGGAACAATCGTGGGGATGGCAAGCTTTCTAAATGCCTTACCACCCCGTCTCATCGCTCCCTCCCAGCGATGTGGCCCAAACTGGTTTGATCGTCCTAATGTTATAGATGAGAAAATGGAGGCCCGTTGTTTGATTCTCAAGTTCACAAGGGTAGTGAGTGTGAGAGCCGGGTTGGGAGCCTGGGCAGATGACAGACTGCGCTCTGGACCACTATACTTCCCTGTTTCTTGACTTGTGGAGAATGCTGGGGCAGCCCCCTGTCCTAGGGGCACCTGTGCACCTGTTCTGCAGGGTGGCCTCCTCCTCACCTCCCTCCCCGACACAGCCCTCCCTGAGAGGCCAGCCCTCTTCTCCTCCCGGAAGTGGTGGTTTCCGGCACTGGCTTTCTGGGGTCTGGAGACAGCAGCAGACAGGGAAGGACACATCTGATGGGACTTCATGAATGACCACTGCTTACTTGAGGGAAATGCTTTGTGAAAATCCATCTCTGGTCCCTTGTCCCACAAGCATTTGCAGACACTTCAGATATGAACCTAAAGACCATGGCCTACTAACGAAAAGGGTCTTATGTCTTGTAGAATGATTACTTCATTTCTGCCTACCTTATTTGGCCAAACCACTATTGACCAATGGTGATGACCAGCACTTTGGGACATCTCAGACACTGCCAACTGTGTTACCCTTGGTCCCCAATTACATCTGGCCCCCTTCTCTACTTCTTCCACTAGCCTAGGCACACTCATCCCCAGTGACTGGAAGAGTGAAGCCCACCAGAGCCCACATGCTCGTGGAGCCCACCTGCCAGGCATCATTCCAGGCCGCTGAAATAGGGACAGATCTTGAAGGCAAGAGCGCCTCCAGCTCCCAATCCTTTAGCACTGCTCCCTGAACCACCATTATCATTAGCGTCAGGTGCCTGGGGATGGGGCAGGTACATGATGATGTTGGTCAAGGTGGCCTCTTACTGTCCTGACCTCAGAAAAATTGAATGGAAAACACATAGAAGATGCACAGAACACACACCACTCGAGGGCTCATGTGTAAGGAGGTATAGGAGTCTCCTTTATGTCAAGCTACAAGACAAGTGTGAGAATGAAGACAGACATGAGCGGAGCTTCCCAACAGATGGCTGCCTAGGAGGTAGACATGGGGGACGTCTCCCCAGCCTGGGGATCGATGCTTGCATGTGGGGAGTTGCTCAGCCTGGAGGGGTCAGTTCCGGAGGCTTTCCTGAAGGTCCTCCTCCTCCTTTCTCTTTCTTTTGTCATGGTTCATGGGGGAGAACAATGAAAGTCCTAGACATTTTTTCCCCAACCACTTCAATTATCCTTTGCCTGTCACCTGTATCATCTTGAATCCAAGGCACTGTATAGACAAGGGTGTTCCAGTGGCGTGTGAGTTCTCTGCCGTCTGTCTGTCTCTCTCTCTCTGCTCAAGTGTGCTGTTCACCTCTCCTGGAAAGTTGGTCCTGTGGCTCAGTCTTTCTTTCCTTTACCTAGTCATCATTCAACAAATACTTCCAGTGCTTTTCCTCTTCCTGTCCTAGGCAAACCAACAACGTTCCCTGCCCTGAAGAGTTTCCAGCCTCACTTCGTGTATTTCCCTCTCTTACTCCTGGCTCTCCTTTCTTGATTCTTTGAAGACCTCTGGTGTAAGCGACTCAACTGGTCTGATACTTGCCCAAGAAAGTCAGCTAAGAAAATTCTTGGAGTGGGGGAATAATTCGTCTGTCTACGTCTGCTAAACACAGAAAATAAAACAGAAATTAAAGTAATATCCCAAAATTATAGTTTATGACGTGTTACTAAAATGCTGCACCTTTTTCTTTTTTCTAAACTCAATTGTAGGATGTCAGTTTACTTTGTGGCAACAAATGACTCTTTATTTCTCCGTGACTGAACTTTTATGGTCACTCTGGCCTAGCCCTTTGCCTTGCCCGGCCCCCCTGTGCCCACCCGTATCAGTGCAGAGAATCTGGGCCAGGGGAGGGGAGGTGATTTCTGAATGTGGGTAAGACTCCAAACAGATTCTGCTAATCTCGGGGTTTGGTGAAACACTTTGCTCAGAAACTTTACAGCCAGTGGGAATTGATGGCTTGTGTTTGCCCTTCAAATAAAGGAACATTGGAGGTAGAGAGGGCATTCTTCAGTGGAGCTGCTGACTTTTGAAATCTTGAGCCTTCTTCCTTATCAGGCCTGTTTATTACAGGTTTCATAAATGTTTTATGAGGGTATGGTGAGGCCCTGCTGACTGGGGGGGGGGTGGTGGTGGTGGCAGCTGTCTCCAACTTTCCACATTGTTGACAAGATCAAAGGACAGATTTACCACCTCATAAGATTGGGTGGATAAGATAGGGCGGAATCCCGGGTTGACTCCTTGCCTCCGTGCACACGGGCAAACAAAGCGGGCGCAATCCAATACCGTGTGCTTCCCTTGCCTGAACGTCTTCACATCGTTTGGCAAAACCATCTGGACCTGCCAAGCAATTCCTGCCCCCAGAAGCCAACTATTCTTTCTCCTTAACCGTTTTAGAAATTAAAAAAAAAAAAATACGTATGTCAAAAAGATTTAAATTACCTGAGCACTTCAGTCTTCATTCATAAAAGCGACAGTCATTTAAAAATATGTACAATGGAAAAGAGGAAACACTGGGTGCCTGAAAATAATTTATGGTCAAATAAATCATCTCTGGAACATTTATATTTTCAGGTAGAGAAATTGTATTGACTTATTTCCAGCCATTGTTGACATTTTACTGCAATTGCCTCGACAATCTTTGAGAATGTTCTTTTAATCTCTGTCATTAGTATCGGAGGCTTCTCTTATTGCTGTCAAATCCTTCTTCTTCCTCTTCCTCTTCCTTCTTCTTCCTCTCCTCCTCCCCCTCCTTCCCCTTCTCTTCCTCCTCCTCCTTCTTCTTTTTCAACAGAGGGAAGAGTTCCTTCTGAATCAAAAGAAGTTTCTCTGGTTTTCCCGAAATACCCATGCCACTCACCTTCTCTGTAACTCAGAGATGGATGGGCCCTGAGGCCCTGCCTGCGGTCAGACCATCTCTGGGAAGGTTCAGTACGTTCTGGCAGTGGTAGGCACATAGCGAGGTAATTCATTCGAGGGGCTAGTGTCTGTACCCAGCAATGTATGAAGCGGCTAATTTGTAATCTGCATTGTTCTGGAAGGTTGTACAGCCAATCCTGAGAAAATCGGTGAAGATAGCTGTGCTTACCTTGACTTTGTATTTCCTTTACTCTAAGCTCTGTTCTCCCCATCCCGAGGCTCTCCCCTTCCCGAGCTCCCTGATTTCTCTCTCCCAGGCTGCCTGCTCTCCCCACGTGCCCACCACCACCCACCCACTCTGCCCCCACAGCTCTGCTTTCCTTCCAGGGCAGGCTTTCGTCCTTTCTCTGCTCTCCCAAGTGTATCTGCTGAGTGTCCCGAGGCCACTCTAGCCCCCGTGAGGCTGAGGCTGCCGGACAGTTCTCATTTATCATGGCTGCTCAAGTTTGTTCATTCGCAGAGTGTTGAATGCTAACGGTGGCATTTCCACCATTAGCTGGGGATCCCGCCATGTGCCCCTCAACCAAGCATGTTAATTCAGACCATTGCCCTATGAAATGCCATTGTCTTTCAAGCCACTTCTGACCTCTGGCTTTTGCACCCGTGTCCAGGCCCAGGGCACATGCAGTGATGGCACAGACGGAGAAACACGCCCCCTCCCCAGCTCTGGGCATGGGCTAGGCCCACATTCCATCTCCTAACTTGCATTTAGAGGGACAAATGCCTACTCAAGCTTTGTAAATGGTTCTCAAGGGTAATGTGGGATTGCCGTAGGGACTGAACCACCAGCCCTGGGTTGGATCAGGCCTGGAGAGAGGGGGCGGGGAAAGGATTTGGTGGAAAGATCAAACAGGAAGGACTGTTTTAAGAGTTATGTCCGAACGTGCAGAAGCAGCAATGTACGCCTGGGAGGTAGATTTAATTCACTGTCATGGGGCAGCCTCTTCTCTCATCCCACATTAAAACAAAACAAAACAACAAAAAATGAGGCCCAACCCCCTGCCCCCTCATACATAGCACTGGATGCAGGGGATTTCTTTAAAATGCAGATTCCTCGTCAGCAGCAAGTGAAGGCGGCTTTGGAATCTATATCTGAGCACAGACCCCAGATGGCTCCAATGCAGAATGGGTTGGGACCTCGTGAATGCCGACCTGGTTCCATGAACAGGCCCTGCGCTGGGAGGTGGGACAGGTGTCTTCTAGTCCCCCAGCTGCCTCCCTTCAGCAGTGTGACCTTGGACAAATCACGTTGCCTTGATGGATTAGTGCCCTTGGATCCTCACAGCCCCCGCCTCTTGTCCCCAACACCGGCTTCAGGATCTCAGGAGTCTGGGCTAGTATCTAGTCATGCTGTTTGGTTCAGATCTGGTGAACACCAGAGCTTCTAGCAGAATCATATTGTATCTATGCGTTCATTGTGAAGCCATGTTGGCAAAGGAAGGGCTCTAACCTCTCCCCTGTGGGTTTATATGCCAGCCTGACTCTGGGTTCCTGCAGCCCTGAGGCCAGTTGGCCACCCTCACGCCATTTCTGTTTTGCCAGCTGAATGTGCCTCCCCCACAACTCCAGGAGCAGCACTGCAAGGTCAGGGGCCCTGGCGGGAAAGCAGACTGCCTCTGTCCTTTACCAGCTACCGGACCTGGAGCAAGTCCCTCGGTTTCTCCTAGCCTCAGCACAAGGGGGACAATAACAGAATCTCCCTCATAGGGTTTGGGGGCTTAAGGACTTAATATACAGGAGATGCTGAGCCCCGTGCCAGGCACATGGCGAGGAACTGGTAGGCAGAGCTGTTTGTGTTTGCCGTTGTTCAGCACTCTACAGTGTACAATGCGTTTCCATGTGTACTACATGTCCATGAGATTTCCATAAAAAGACTCTTGTCATAAAGACTCTTTCCACTCCACTGTGCAAATCAACACACCTGTGACTCAGAGAAATCGTGAGAGCGGCGGTGCTTATTTCTTGGGACTCCAAGACTGGGCTTTCTCTGATTCACAAGGATAATGTCTGATCTGTGTTGAGAGAGTCCCCCGTTGGGAAAGTACTAGGGTTCATGGTTGTAAAGTGTCTTGTGCCCACAATAGTACTGAGCGTCTGTAGGAGTCGTGGTGGCGACAGCAGCTGCTCCGTGGGGGGTGTCCCCTGCAGGTGGGCTGGTGGGATTGCTGTGTCCCTTCCTTCCCTATCCCTCTGTCCCTGCCTTCTCGGCCACCATTCCCTATTCTGATCACAACACGGGCAGAAAAGTAGAACCAGGAAGCAGGTGGCTTTGGGTGGGGGTGGGGAGAGATGCCGATCTGGAGTGCAAACTCCAAGCGGGACTTGCTACACTGGGGAACTCGGTGTCTACAGCACTTCCCCTGGGGCTGAGCAGCTGCCTCGGCCATGATAGCCAGGGTTGCACCATGAGGGCTCGAGGCATCCTGCCTGGGGCTGGAGCGTCTGAGTGACCCAAGGCCCCTGGAAGGTTCTAGACACTGAGAGGTGGGCACAGGCCATCTCCCTTTCTCTCCAGAACCAGCAAACTTCTCTGCTGCAGACCCTCTGTCCTGTAGGTCCCATTTGTAAACAGCGCCATGTTGCCTTGGAATGCCTGGTGGTCTTAGTTCCAAACAAGTCAGGTCAGGAAGTACCAAAGGTTGTGACGCTGTGTTCTGTGTAGGACACCAGCCCTTGAAGGGCATTAGGGGAGACCGATGGGCCTCACAGCACAGGGGGGTGGATGAGAAAGAAACTGAGCCCCTTCGTGAGTACAATGGTTCCTCGTGAGGGTGTTGGGCTCAGAAGCACAATAACCGCCTCCGTTCTCCTCTCAGTGGCCACACGGTTGGCCAGAGATGTTCCAGGAGGCAGTTTCTAGGGGCCCCGGCTCTGGGCTGCTCTGTCCATCTCTTGCCTGAAGGGCGTAGAGCAGCTTACTTCTGCAAGGGCAGGAATTGTCCACTGGCAGGAAGCTCGCGAGCTGAGCAGCCCAGAGTCTGGGTGGTTGGGGTCCCTTTCACAGCGTGGCCGCCAGAAGCTTCCCAGACCTGCCTTGCTCAGCCCCAGACAGACAGGCCCCAGGAGCGAGCAGTGGCGGCTGATCAGCTGAGCAGGCCCTACCTCGGCCCTGTGGCCCCGGCTTTTTATGCTCAAATCCGTGGAGGAGGCTGGGCCTGGGCTTGGGGCTGGGGTGCGAGTGTTGATGGAGGCAAAGCAGGCAACTTTTATTATCTGGGGAATTGTTTCCGAAACATTATCAACTCAGATTATTGACCACAAATTTTCACCCGAAATCAGAGAGTAATAGGCTTTTACAGTGCAGTAAAAAGTGTATTAGCTCGTTCTGGGGTGTCTCACCTCCCGTTTACTCCACTGTTTTATCAATATCGCCATAACCTGACACTTCTGGGTAGAGGACGATTGTAAAGTGTCCATAGATCCCGTAAACCACCCTAAATAGAGATTAGTATTACTACTAAGTTTAAACCCTAGTAAAAGATAATTAAATTGATGGATGTGGCTGTAAATCTCCCTTTTATCAAGGGCTTGCTCTCGCGCGGGCAGTCTCGAGCCTTATTATTTTACAAGCATCATTAATGCCCTAGCAGAATCGGTGCCGTCTGCTGGTTAGGGAGACAATGAGACGTATCAAATATGCCCCCGAAACTCTGCAGGCTCTCACCTCCTTTCCCTTCGGGACTGTGGTGCTCGGCTATTACTCAAGTCTCTGCACGGGGACCAGTGCAGGGAAACAGGGCTGTCCCTCCAGACTACTGTCCTGTGGGGGTCCTCCGGCCTGTTAGTGGGGGGTCCTCAATGGTTTTAAAGGGTGCCATTTCCAGTGCTCTTGAATGCAACCCTTTCCCAGGTGCTCCTAAGGGTCCCTGCTTTCTACAGAGACGCCTTAGGGGGCTAAATGATGCTGCTTTGGGGGGGACATAAAGCTACCAAACCATGACTCAGGGGAGGCAGCTGAAATACAAACTTAGTTGGTTTTTTGTTTTGTTTTTTAAAGATTTTATTTATTTATTTGACAGAGAGAGAGATCACAAGTTGGCAGAGAGGCAGCGAGAGGGAGAGGGGGGAAACAGGCTCCCTGCTGAGCAGAGAGCCTGATGCGGGGCTCGATTCCGGGACCCCTGGATCATGACCTGAGCCGAAGGCAGAGACTTAACCCACTGAGCCACCCAGGTGCCCCACAAACTTAGTTTAAAAAAAAAAAAGATTTATTTATTTAATCCAGAGTAGGGGAAGGGGCAGAGGGACAGGATCCCTAAGCAGATTCCCTGCTGACTCACAAGACCATGACCTGAGCTGAAACCGGGAGTCAGGTGCTTGACCGCTGCGCCAACTGGGGGGCCCCCACAAACATACGTGTCTACCAGCTAATCCAAGCCTCGGTCAATGGCAAAACCTCAGTCAATGCCAAAACCCACATGTCCACCAGCTAACCCAAGCCTCAGTCAAGACCCGGGGCGAACCTTTGGACCTGGGATCTGCTCTGACAGGGGCTGAGCTCCCAAGCAGAGTCCAGGAGTCTGCCCAAAGCTGGCTTGTCCTCCATCTGGTCCCTTCTCTCCGGGGCCACTGGAATGAAGGGACATCTGCTGTTTGCCACCCATCTGTTTCCCTTCCAAGGCAGTTGCATAACCCTCGCAGGTAGAGTAGCTAGCAGCAGGGGTGGGCTTTGTGGCTCTGGTCTTGCCCTGCCTGGTCTGGCAGCCACCTTAGGGCTCCAGATGCCTCCCAGAGTTAGGTGGTGGCTTCTTTAGGCATTAGTCTTTCTGGGCCTCCCAGAGTCCCCATCTGCCTAAAGAAGGGACTTTTTTAGGTGTTTCCAAGGCATTTTGAATCCCAGTTAACCAGCACCCAATTATGTATGGAATAGAGATCCTGGGGGCCAAGACTGTTCTGCGTACCTGCCCCTGACCTTGGCAGTGACTCCGAATTGAGCCTGTGGGTAACCGGGCTTAGGGCTGTGCGACTGCCATGCCTGACAAGGCCAAGTTCTCGTGCCCCTGGGCGAGCCTCGATCTTTGGCTGGCCTTGACTGCAGAAACGGGAACATGAACAAGGAAATAGTCCCACAGAAGAGTCATCTGGGAGAAACTGGATTTGCTCACCACAGATAAACACTTTTTTTTTTCTTTTTATTGCCTAAAGCTAAGTGATATGTACCTTGGTTGGAATTAGCCGGCTGAAAGTTCAAGAGATAAGCAGCTTCTCCTGGCATGAGTGATCAGCAGGCTCAGCAATGGGGTCTTGTTTTGGGAGGCGTCACCTTTTGAACTTGGGGCCCCAATTCCCCTTGGCTGTTTCATAATCTCCAGCAGCAGCGAGTATGAGCAGAGAGGACATGCTGGGCCCTGTCACAGGACCGCACCTCAGCATACAATGCTGGTGTGATTTTTGTCCCTGAGTTCATGCTGGGCTGGGCCACTCCACAGGACAGCAGAAGTACTTAGGGTCCTGTTGTGTGTGTGTGTGGGGGGGGGGGCAGGGCTCCAGAAGCTTCTTCAGGCCCAAGGCCTGCCTTCAGGGAGCTCAGAACTTAAGGGCAAGCTCATAAAGCCATCCTCTCTTTGTGGGGTTTCTGGAGAAAAGTGGCCTCAGTTTGGATGAGGTCACGTTGAGCACTTGAAATTTCTGGGCGCACTTGTACGAGGCTGTTTCTTGGGGCCACTCCCCACGATTGCTGTGCAAAGACCCATATCTACTCAGGTTGGGGAACTTGGCCCTGCAGTGTGAAAACCAAGAACCACAATCTCGGAAGTGAAAAGCTTATCATCATTTACAGAGAGGCTGATGCAGGCAAGAGAGCTTTGTGTCTTTATGTTGTGCAAAGGAGCAGATGGTTGTCCTTGATGAAGGCACAGTCAGCCGCGAATGAACAGACCTCCCCTGCTCGGGACATTTGAGCCATGAAAACCAGTCTGCAGAAATACACACACAGCAGGAGAGGCACACCCATCCACTCACAGACTCCTGGGCCCCGGGGGAGGTGCTGGGATCACCGAAGGCGAAGAACCAAGCTGAGGCCTGAAGAAGAAGATTTTGGAGCCCTTAGTACAAAGAAGTCTGTTCTCAAAAGGTTTTCATAAAAATGATTTCTCTGATTCAGAGTCTACTCATTTAGCACCTTGTTCTATGGGTGCTTATGAAATGCCTCTGTGCCAAGCCCGTTCCCGGACTCCCAGGATATCACTGAACAAGTACCCCCAATCCTGGACCTTGCAGAGCTCCTGGAAGAGCAAGGAGACACGCGAACATGGCATGGTGTCACAGACGCCCCAGGGCGCTCGGCCAGCCTCCACACTCCCCATCCTGCTCCGTGCGTGTGTGTGTGCATATGTGTGTGTGTGTGCATATGTGTACATATGTGTGCAGCGTGGACACACTGACCCATCAAACTTTCTCAGAAGCCCACTCCTGCCTGCGAACTCCCAGCCGCCTGCCCTGGAAAATTACAACCTGGAAGAATTGAGCGTGGGACACACATGATTTATTTATTTTTCTCTTGTAGGATGTTTTCCAATGAAATGAATGTATGCCGCATGTGAAATTAGGCTCCTTGACAGAATAGCCTGTGATCCTTTTCGGGGGGTGGGGAGCGGGGAAAGGGAAATGGGGGAAGAAAGAAAGGAGAGAACCACAGCAAAAAGGGAAAACAATGACAGCCACAAGCAGCCCCTCGGGTGCTATGACCCAAGCCAGACTCCTACCGTGGTGGCGGCTGGGGCAGACTGCAGAGTGCTCTCGGTGCTTAAGCTAATAAACCTGACTATCTTGAAGAGTAAACACCGTGCTGTTTTGCCAACTATTAGATTTTTACTACTCTCCAATAAAGGGAGCGCATTATTCATTTCAAATAATATGCCACTTCTTATTTCCTAAAGATTAGCAATGGAAAGAGATGTCAACAATTTTCACTCTTTAAATTAAGTATAATAGGCTTTTATAGCGCAGTATAAAGATATCGAAGGGAAAGGCTGCGATTGCAAGCTTGATTTTCCCTTTATCTCTCCCTACAGCCCCGATTTGACACTTAGGAGCAGAGGAAGCTTGTAAAGAGCCCGCAGACCCCATAAAGCCGGTGACACTTGGATTAGCCTCACGGCTCACTTTGGGCACAGTAAAGTGATAATTTAATTAACTAATGGGGCCCTAAGCACGAGGGTTTATCTAATGAGTTCCCTTCTCCTTTGCCTCCTGGTAATTCCAGCACTGGGTGTTTACAGATCAGCAGAAGCCTGGGCCCAGGAGCGCGCAGAGGAGAGTACCTTTTTGAGGTGTCTCCCCATCCCCTGCAGGGCCCCCGTGGGCTCCCGACTGTGTAGCTTCTGGGGAGTTGGAACACACTGCTGGTCCTAGAAGAAAAAAATACAAAGTTTATCAGAGCTTGTTTCATGGTTTCCCTAAGGTGTTTAATACGCTTCCCGCGTCTATATTAATGATACAGATCCTATGGGCTCTGTGCTCAGTGTGGAGGTGGCTGGAGATTCTCTGGGTCTCCCTCTTTCCTCTCCCTGGCTCCTACATGCTATCTTTCTAAAATAAATAAAAGATAATGGTAATATAGCTGGTATTGTGTTTCTGTGTGATTATGTGCCTGTGCCCGTGCGAGGGTGTGTGGGGGTGTGCATATGTGTGCATGAGTATGCATATGTGTGCGTGTGTGTGTGAGGGAGGATGTGGGAGGAACTTTGAACTGTGCCTATCAGCCTTGCCTCCTACCTGGCTCATGTGGCAGGAGCTGAGAGCCGGGGCAGAGACCACAGGGCGGGCAGAGGGGTGGGGGGAGGGAGAGGAGCTCCCAGAATAGCCCTTTCTCAGCCCCTGGACCCTTGGGTTCTTAGGCATGTCTTTCTCGTCTGTCCCCTCCTTCCACCGTCCTGTAGGCCACATCTGCCTTTCTGCGGCCAAGACCACCTCCTGGGGAAGGACTCACTCCACCGCTCTGAACTCCTTGGGGCCTCATTCTACCCTGGGGTGATGGGAGTCACAGCCGTGATGCGTCACCCTGATCCCGTGACAAACCTCCGTTCTTCAGGGCCCCAGGAGGCCAGTAGGCCCGGAGGGGTCCGTTTGTGGTTCTGAGACCCAGAGACCAGGAGCTCCTTGGGAGGCCTGTGTTCACTTGGGGCCCAGGCCAGCTCAAAAGTCACCCTGGGAGGATGGAATCTTCCAGTCGGAACATCATATGGTCTGGGCTGCTGAGCCGCTCCTTAGAAGGGAGCTGCTGGTCTTCATCCAGAGTAGGTCTTGCAGGGGGTTGACGAGGCCTACCCCGTGGGCTCACTCCCAGATTTCAGTCCTAAGGGAAGCTTTCACCACCAATTGGCCTCAAAGCCACTATCCACATGGAAATTTCAGTGACTCCTTATATTTGCCTAGAGCTGCTCAACCGCTCGGAATCCCAGCCACTGAGGAATTCAGAAGAGGAATTGGGCCAGCAGAGGGCAGAAAGGAGTCGTTTCGAGAGTCTGAGCCACCAGGAGAGGCTCTCCCTGGAGCTCCCTTCTCTGCTTCGCTCTAGGCATGACCACCCCATCAGAGAACTCTCCAAAACATCAGAATTCCTAGGGGAGCTTTTATACTGATGCTTGGGCTCTAGCGCAGGAATGTGGATTTCTCTCATTACAGTAATTTCTTCTTTTTAAAAAATGTTCTCGAAAATTTCTAAGAGTTAGTTTTTTAAAAATTGCGGTGAAATACACCTAACATAAAATCTACATATTGACCATTTGTCGGCGTGCGGTCCAGAGGCCGTAAGTGTATTCACATGGTTGTGCAAACATCACCATCGTCCGGCTCTTGAATTCTTCCGATCGTGCCAGCCTGGATCCCTGTCCGCATGAAGCACGAACTCTTCATCCCCTACCCACCCCTTGGGGCCTGTGGCAACCATTCTTCTGCTTTCTGTCCCTGTGAAAGTGGCGACTCCAGGCACCTCCTACGAGTGGAATCCTACAGTCTTTGTGCTTTCATGCCTCGCTTATTTCACTCACCATCATGTCCTCACGGTTCATCCGGGGAGCAGGTGTCGGAACTTGTTTCCATTACAGGGCGGAAGAATACTGCATTATGTTAGATATCCCATGGGTTTATCCATTTATCTGCTGATAGACATTTGGGTTGCTTCCATCTTTTGGCTATTTTTTTTTTAATTAAAGATTTTATTTATTTGACAGACAGAGATCACAACTAGGCAGAGAGGCAGGCAGGGAGAGAGGAAGGAAATCAAGCTCTCCGCTGAGCAGAGAGCCCAATGCGGGGCTCGATCCCAGGACCCTGGGATCCTGACCTGAGCCGAAGGCAGAGGCTTTAACCCACTGAGCCACCCAGGCGCCCCTCTTTTTGTTATTTTGAAGAATGTTGCTGTGAAGATGGGTGTGTAAATATCTCGTTGAGTCTCTTTCTTTCTTTCTCTCTCTCTTTCTTTCTTTCTTTCTTTCTTTCTTTCTTTCTTTCTTAAGTAGGCTCCACACTCAGCATGTATCCCAACACGGGGCTTGAACTCACGATCCTGACATCAAGACCTGATCTGAAATCAAGAGTTGGTTGCTTAACTGACTGAGCCACAGGCACCCGCCTGCTTTCAATTCTTCTGTGTATGTATCTTACCATGGAATTGCTGCATTGCCGGGGAATTCTATGTTTAACTTAGGAGGACCTTCCTTAGCGGTTTCCACAGCATTTTGGGTTCCCACCAATAATGCCCAAGGATTCTGGTTTCTCTGCTTTTCTTGCCAGAGCTTATTTCCCCTTTGTTTGCTTAATAATAACCAGCCTAACAGATATGAGGTAATATCTCCCTATGATTTTGATTTGCACCGGATAGTAATTTCAAAAATTCCCGAGGAGGTGCTAATGAGCATTCAGAGTTGAGAACCACTGAGTAAATGCCCATTACTTATTGAGCACATATTATCGTCCGTGGAATTTTTCTAACTCTCGTTTGTTTCGCACAACTACTCAGTGAGGTAGGAGACACTCTCTTTCCTACAGATGAGAAAAATAAAGACCCAGAAGTGAAGAGCACTCATCCAACAGGTGATGGGGCTAAAATTCAAGTCTAGATCTTATGGTCCCTGGAGCTCCTGAGCTCATTTGGGGTCCTCCCACTTCAGGAAGAAGAGAAGGTGCCGAGGGCTTTGAGGGAAGCTGCAATTTGCAAGGGGTCAGTGCCATCTGAAAACGATATCAGAGTGTGATGTGATCTTAGTTAAATTCTTGAAAGGAACTCCCCCCCCCTTTTTTTTTGTAAGAAGGAGGTTTAATAAAGAAGAGTGTTTCATTTTAAATGATCATAGTTCTTTCCCTTTGAACTACACTTTATTTTATTATATATAGTTATTTTAAAGTTTATATATAGTTATTTTAAAGTCATTTATTCAAATAAAACTCAGGCTTCTGTGTTTTTAGAGGGACAGAAAGCTAGAATCCATTCTGTGTATATCTCCACTTATGAAGAGCCTGGAACGGGCCCACGGGTTAGCATTGGAGTGTAACAATACTGCCATCTTGTGGGAAATTAAAGTGTACAACAACTTAATTTACAGCAATTTAATCTTCAATCCAGAATTAAGAATTTCTGTGCACAGGCTTGTCTAGTTAAGGTCAGGGCAGGGGCGGGGAGAGAGGGGCGGGAACTGTGTGTTTGTGTGTGTGTGGGGGGGCGTGATCTGTCAGAAGCAATTCATACTGTTGAGGACCAAAGTCAGAACCATGCCCTTAGTTGACAGGGGCAATGGCAGATACAGTCTTTGTTCCCTTTGACACTCCAGACTCTAAGGCCCAGAGGCGAAGCTGTGGCTAGAGCCACAGGGGCATCGGAGGAGGGCTAACTACCCAGCAACCGTGGTTCCACCCCACCCACAGAGATAAGGAGCACAAATCCGAGCTTGGGAGGCCTACCCATAATGTCTTGAGCTGAAGAAGGTCGAGAACGGGCAAGGGCTCTCTCCCCACCCCTCCTCCTCCGTCCTCTTCATAACTACTCTATTGAAATATAATTCATGTGCTCTACATTTCACATATTTCAAGTGTGTAAATCAGTGGTTTCTCGTATATTCACAGAGTCGGGCAACCATCACCATCGTCAGCTTCAGAACATTCTCATCACCCCAAACAAAAAGCCCATCTAGATACCTTTTAGCCATTATCGCCCAATCCTCCCGTGCCTCTGAGGCCACGGCAACCACTGATCAACTTTCTTTTTATTTCTTGTAATTTAAAAAATATGGTTATCTATGAATCACATTTATTATTTATTTATTTATTTTTAAAGATTCTCTTTATTTATTTGAGAGAAAGAGAGAGAGTGCTCGCACAAGAAGGGGGAGGGGCAAAGAGGGGAGGCAGACTCCCAACTGAGGAGGAGCCCCGGCAGGACTCGATTCCAGGACCCCTGGATCATGAGTTGAGTGGAAGGCAGACGCTTAACCCAATGAATTACCAGGCACCCCTACATTTGTTTATTTGTTAGTTGAGATCTAAATGGATGTGTAACGTATTAGTTTCATGTGTACAACATAATAATCTGGTATTTGTATATATAACAAAATGATCCTGCCAAGAAGTCTAGCTAACATCTACAGTTATAGTTATAATTTTTTTTCTTGTGATGAGAACTTTTAAGATCTATTCTCTTAGCAACTTTCAGACATACAGCACATTATTATTAACTCTAGTCACCACGGTTCATGTCCAGGTCTACTTATTTTGTAACTGGAAGTTTGTACTTCACTAATTTTACTTTCTGTCTCTGTTGATTTGTTTATTCTGGACATTGAATGTAAACAGAATCATATGATTATGTCATCTTTTGTGAAGAACTTTCATATACACTGTTTCCAAGGTTAATCATGTATTGACATACAGTAATAATTCATTCCTTTCTACTGCTGGATACTACTTCCTGGGACACATACATATATCACTTTACATTTATCTATTTGTTAGTTGCCAGATGTTAATGGAGGGGTTTTTCCCTCCACTTTTTGGCTGCTAAGAGTAATGCTGCTATGAACACAAGTTCTTATGTGAACATGTGTTTGTTTTTCACTCATGTATTTTCCTTGGAGTGGATCTATGGGGTCAAGTAGTAACCGCCTGTTTAATACCTTGAGGAGTTGTCACACTGCTTTCCAAAATGGCTGCACTGTGGTGCTTGGATGGTTCAGGGGATTAAGTGTTTGCCTTTGGCTCAGGTCATGATCCTAGGGTCCTGTGACTGAGTCCCCTATTGGGCTCCCAGCTCAGGTGGGAGCCTGCTTCCCCCTCCGCACGCACCTCCCCTAAAGTGGCTGCACCATTGTCCGACCCCACTGACAGTGTATGAGGTTTCCAATTTTTTGACATTGCCACTTAGGTTTGTACATCCTAAGTATAACTCTCTTATTAAATGTATGATTTGTATATATATTTTTTAACCATTCAGTGGGTTGTATTTTCACTTTCCTGATGGTGTCCTTTGAAGTACAGACCTCGTTAATGATGAATCGGCAAAATAAAATGATCTATTTTATCTTTTTTTGCTTTTACTTTAAGTCTTATATTGGAAAAACCTTTGTCAAATCAAAACTCGAGATATATTCTGATCTGTTTTTCTAAGACTTTTATAGCTTTATCTCTTTTTTTGATTTAATAAATTTGTATATTACAATATGATTACTGTCCCAGTGTTAGCCAACACCTCCACTATGTCACAGACTGGTCATTTTATTTTGTGGCCAGAACATTTAAGATCTAGTCTTTTTTTAGCAGCTTTGAAGTATGCAATACAGTATTGTATCTCCCACCCCCACCTTTTTTTTTTTGTTAGTCTAGCTAGAGGATTGTCAATTTTGTTTATCCTTACAAAAAACAAGCCCTTAGTTTCACTGATGCTCTATTATTTTTCTGGTCTCTACTTCATTCATTTCTGCTCTGAATTCTGTTATTTCTTTCCTTCTGCTTACTTTGGGCTCAGTCTGTTTTTCTTTTTCTAGTTATTTGTTTTTTCTTTTTCTAGTGAAGTTAGATCGTTCACTTGAGATCTGACTTTATTCTTTATGTAGGCATTCATGGCTATGAACTATGTAAAAACTGCTTTTGCAGCTGTCCTTATATTTTGGTGTGTTAAGTTTCTACTTTCATTTGTTTTGAGATTCTTTAATTTCTCTTTTGATTTCTTCTGTAACCTCTCGGTTGTTCAGGAGTGTGTCATTTAGTTTCAACATATTTATACATTTCCCAGATTTGCTCTTGTTGATACCTATTTTCATACTATTATGGTCAGAAAAGTTATTCGTACAATTTCAATTTTTCTGAATTTGCTAAGACTTGTTTTGTGGCTGGAGAATGTTCTGTGTGCACTTGAGAAGAACGTGTGTTCTGCCGTTGTTGGACGGAATGTTGTTGATATGTCTGTTAGGTCCATTTGCTTTGAAGTACGTTTTCAAGCCCTGCGTTTCCTTGTGGATTTTCTGTCTGGATGATCTATCCACTGCTGAAAGTGGGGAACTGACGTCCTCTGCTGCCATTATTGTTTCTATTTCTCCCTTCAGAATCTGCTACTATTTCCTTACTGTATTCAGGCACTCTGATGCTGGTCTGCATATGTTTGCAACAGTTACACTCTTCTTGATAATTTGACTCCTTTATCATTATATAATGATTTCTTTTTCTTTTATACCTGTTTTTTGTTTGTTTGTTTGTTTAAAGTCTATTGTGTCTGATATAAGTGAAGCTATCCCTGCTTTCTTTTAGTTTCTATTTGCGTGGAGTATCTTCTCCCATCCCTTCATGTGGAGCCTGTGTTTGTCCTTAAAGTTGAAGTGGGTCTCTTGGAGGCAGCATATAATTTGGTTCTTTTTCTTTTCTTACCCATCCACGTTCTTACCATGCCACTTTGGGCATTTTGATGGGAGAATTCCATCCATTTACATTTAGAGTAGTTATTGGTAAGGAAGGGCTTGCTAATGCCATGTTATTAATTACTTTCTGGCTGTTTTGTAGTTTCATTGTTCCTTTTTTCCCTCTCTCGCTGCCTACCTTTGTGAATTGGTAATTTTCCTTGGTGGTATGCTCTGATTCCTTTCTCTTTATATTCTGTAAAGTTACTATAGGTTTTTGTTTTGTGGTTACCATGAGGCTCACCTAAAACACCTTACAGATATAATGGTTTGTTTTAATCTGATAGCAACTTATTTTAATCACACACAAAATCTACCCTTTTACTCCCTCTACTTTTATGTTTCTGATGTCACAATGTACTTTTTTTATACTATGTATTTGTTAACAAATTATAGTAGCTATAGTTACCTTTCATACTTTTTTCCTTTAACCTTTACACCATAGTTAAGTAGTTAGCACACCATCATATTACAGAATTAAAGTTCTCTAAGTCTGGCTATACATTTACTTTTACTCTTGTGTTGTGTATTTTCATATGCATTTATGTTACTAATTAGTGGCTTTTCATTTGATTCTGAAGAGCCCCTTTCAGCATTTTTTGTAAGGCTGGCCTAGTGTGGCTGAACTCCCCAGCTTTTGTTTGTCTGGGGAAGTCTTTATTTCTTCTTCAGTTCTGGAGGATAATTTTGCCAGATGGAGTATTTTTGGCTGGCATTGTTTTTTTCAGCACTTTGATTATATCATTCCAGTTTCTCCTGGCCTGTAAGGTTTCTACTAAGAAATCTGACCACCTAATGAGGGTTTCTTTGTAGATTAAAATCTTTTTTCTCTCTCTTGCTGCTCTTAGGATTCTCTCTCTGTCTTTCATTTTTGATAGTTTTATTATAATGTGACTTGGAGAAGACTGTTTTGAATTGAAATAGTGGGATGGTCTATTAGATTCATGAACTAGAAAGTTCTCAGCTATTATTTCCCAAAATTAATATTTTTCCTCCTCTGAACATTAATAATTCTGGTATTCATTCTTTTTGATGGTGTCCTATAGAACACTTAGGATTTTTCTTTTCTTTTCTTTTTTTTCACTCCTTTTCATTTTTCTCCCTTGTTCTCCTCCTACTGGGTTATTTCAAAGTTCCTATCCTCTGACTCACTGATTATATCTTCTATTTGGTTCATTCTGATGTTAATGCTCTCTGTTGCATTTTTCATTTCATTTATTCAATTCTTCAGCTCCAGAATTCCTGTTTGATTCTTTTTGTGTGTGTGATTTCTATCTCTTTGTTAAATTTCTCATTTTGTTCATGTATTGTTTTCCTGACTTTGTTGAATTGTCTTTCTCTGTATTCTTGTAACTCACTGAGTTTGTTCAGAACAGCTATCTTGAATTTCTTATTGGATAAATCACAGGTCACAAGGTCTTGGTATTTGATGTCTGTGGGATGATCTTTTGGTGGAGTCATGTTTTCTTGATTCCTCAGGTTCCTTGGGGTTTTGCGTTGCTATTTTTGCATTTAAAGTAAGTCTCCTCCTCCAATCTTTACTAGCTGCTTCAGGTGGGAGATATTTTTCATTGGTCCTATTTGTGTCTAGAGAGTTTTTTTACTTTGTTTGGATGTACCTGCTCTATGCCTCTTGTTCCCTCTTGTGGCTGAATTGTTCAGCTTGTGTGTCTTCTTTCTTATAACAGACCAGGCTGACTGTTGGAAACCACTCTTCCCACCCCCCCCAGAAGGTGGCACTACAGCTCAAGATGGTAATTTCTTCTTAGCTTGTAGATTCTGGCTTATTTTCCACGTGTTCTGGTCCACTCCATCTCACTCTCACTGTTGCCCCCAGGAGTGACCCCAGAAGCTGCCTGCAGAGGCAGGAGAGGTGTGAGTGTGGCACTTAGCATGTTGGGGATGTCCATGGGCCAGGTGGGAAGACCCTTGGGTGAGGTTTTCTCAGCAGCTCATGGGTGGGCTTTCTGTTGGAGTCCAAAATGCAGTTAGCAGGAATTGTGTTTCTTTAACGCCCTTGGATATTTGTATCTGCAACTTTCCCAATCTCCTCCCTACCCCCTCGCCCACCCCCTACCAGCCCATCTTGAAGAGAGAGATGGGAGAGAGATGGGTTTCTTCAGCAGCACCCTGTACAGCCAAGAAGCTGGATGCTGACACTCCCTGCTCTTCCCTTTTCTCCACAGGAGAGATCTCTGGTGTCCTATAGCTCTGGTAATGTTCCTCTTAGTGACTTCAAGGGGCCCAGACATATTTTTCTCTTTTTTACACAGTGTAGTGCTGGAAAGCATTCTCTGTAAAACCTGGTCTTCCACAAAGGATCTCTTGTTCATGGACATCTGCCCAAGTCAGTGTTCCCTAGTTATGCCCAGAATGTGCCCAAGAGGACTGAAGCCAGTTTACAGGCAACTGTCAGTACCATAGCCTGTACTGTTCTGTCTGCTTATTACCTGATTCACAGGTGGGTGAGACTCTTCTGAGACCCTTGGCATGTGGTATTAGATCCCACAAGTCCCACAGAGATGCTATTGGTTATGGATGGATGCTGAATTTTAGCTCTTGAAGTTGGGACAAAAGGGATGGACATCTTATGCCACCATGATGCTGACCTCTCTGACTTTATCTCTTACATTTAGGTCTTTGACCCCTTTTGAGTTATTTTTTGTATGTTCAGTATGGGGTAAAAGTCCAGCTTCATTCTTTTACGTGTGGACATCCAGTTGTCCCAGTACATTTGTTGAAAAGACTATTCTTTCCCCCGTCGAATTGTTTTGTACGCTTGATGAGAATCAACTGACTATAATTGTGAGGGTTTATTTCTGGACTGTCATTTTTTTCCCCACTGATGTATATATTCTTCCTATGCCAACACTACACAACCTTAATTACTGTAGCCTTGTAGAAAGTTTTGAAATAAAAAAGTGTGAGTTCTACTGCCTTGTTCTTCTTTTTCAAGATTGTTTTGGCTTTAATAGGTTGCCTGAATTTTCTTGTAAATATTAGGATCATCTTATCAGTATCTGCAAAGACACTAACTGAGATTTTGATAGGGGTTTTATTGAATCTCTAGATTACTTTAGGGAGTATTACCATTTTAACAATATTTTACATCTTCTGATCTGTGAATATAGAATGTTTTTCAATATATTTGTATCTTAATTTTTTTTCCAGCAGTGCTTCATGGTTTTTAAAATATAAGTTTTGCACTTTTTGGTTAAATTTAGTTTTAAGTATTTTATTCTTCTTGTTGCTATTGTAAGTGGTATTGTGTTTTTTCATTTCATTTTTGGATTGGTCATTGCAAATATATAGAAATACAATTGATTTTAGCATATCAGTGTTGTATCCTACAACCTTGCTGAGTTATCCTATTATTTCTAAAAGATTTTAGCTGATTCCATAGGATTTTCTATATAAAAGACATTGGGGGGACGCCTGGGTGACTCAGTGGGTTAAGCCTTTGCCTTCGGCTCAGGTCATGTACTCAGGGTCCTGGGATCGAGCCCCACATTGGGGTCTCTGCTTAGCGGGGAGCCTGCTTCCCTCTCTCTCTCTGTCTGCCTCTCTGCCTGCTTGTGATCTCTCTGTCAAATAAATAAAATCTTTAGAAAAAACATAAAAAGACATTGGGGTGTCCTGACTGGCTCAGTTAGTGAAGCATGCAACTCTTGATCTTGGGGTTGTGAGTTCGAGCCCCACACTGGGTATAGAGATTACTTAAAAAAAAAAAAAAAAGACATGTCATCTGTGCTAGACAGTTTTAGTTATTCCTCTCCAATGTTTCCTCTATTGTCTTGCCCAACTGCCTGGCTAGAACTTCCAGGTTGAATGGAAATGGCACAGTAATCTTTCTTGAGGCCTACCTGTTGTCCCATTAAAGTATGTCACCTGCTCCCATGTCTGTTCAATTCTCTTTATTTTTCACAATTAATATTTATATCTTTCCTGTGGGAGTTACCTTCTTTGTTGGAAATTTAAATATCCAAATAAAAGGTCTTTAAATTAAAAAAAAAAAGTATGTCACCTGCTGATATGTGACATCTTTGAGAATTGAGTGGATCAGAACAGTATCAAGAACTGGTCCATGGCACAATGGCAAAAGATTTTTCTTAGTTGGTATACATAAATCTTTTAATCAATAGTCTGAGTATGACAGAAACAGTTAATACACATACCTCTATCACTATTCTAAATTCCTTTATTTTGACCAAAAATATTCTTCATGAAATGTTGTCAATTCTCTTCTTGAAGACCACAAACGTTATGTCTGTAGATATTGTCATCTACCAGGCTAGTGCTAGTGACTTGATAGGTTCTCAAGAAAGGAAATTAACACACACACACACACACACACACCACTCTTCCCTCTGCCTTCGCAAGTCCCCAAAAGCTGTACCAGGTTCAGCTGAAGATCTGTTCATTCTCTTTTCCAAATTAATCTGAATATGGAATGAACTGTATTTGGTGCTGGTGTTGGGGTTCTTCAGCATCATTAGCATGTGAGGCTCCTGAAAGATAGGAACTCATCTATCTTGTTCATTTCTGTACTCTAGACGCTATATAGGGTTTTCCACACAAGTGGCACTTGTTAGGCAGAGGTGCCCCTTGAAAAATGTGGAGGTTAGGGATGCTGACTCCCATGTAGTCAAAAATCTGTGTATAAGTTTGACTCTCCCCAAGCATAACTACTAATAACCTACTCTTGACTGGAAGCCCTAACAATAACATAAACAGTTGAATAACACCTATTTTGTATGTTATATGTATTCTATTTGTAAGATAGAATAAGCTAGAGAAAAGAAAGTGCTAATAAGAAAATTATTAGGAAGAGAAAATACAATAACGTACCGTTCCATATTTATTGAAAAAAAGGGCCAATTGTATTTGCTAAGTGAGCAAGTGCAAAGGCTTTTTAGGCATGGGGGGGTAATGATGGGGTGATTGTGGGCTGGGCGAGTGTCAGGTAGCAATGGAGCCATATGGACTCAGGAGTGAACCTTGGTGGGAGAAGGAAAAGAGGCAAGGACCAGGTCAGTACTCTTCACCACTCTGTCTTCTGTGCTTGATGGTGTCTGCAGTACATGATGCTCGATAAATGCTATGTTCATAAAGTAATGAATGTAAGAAACAGAGCAGAGAGTAGAGAAACTAAAAGAAGAGCAAAGCAGAAATATACTCGAAAGGTGAAAGAAACAAAATAAAAAAATCTGCAACCATAATAGGTTCCCATCACAACTCATTAAAAAAAAAAAAGTCTCTAGGATCTGCTTACAAAGCCAAGATTTTGTAGGGAGAGTATACTGGGGTCATCTGGCTGAATGACTAATATTTGCTCCTCCTGGTCATAGAATTTGCCCTTTATCTCTGCTTCTTTCTTACCCTAGTGAGCTGGGCTGAACAGCATCTTTTCTCTCTCTCTCTTAAAGACCATAGCTCCCATGGTCCTTGCTTCTTGCTTCCACTGCTCTGGGCCTCCCTCTGGTGTAGTTCAGATTCTTAGGGAGCTTCCAAGCAGGTGACACACCAAGACCAAAATTTCTATCGAGAATGTTAGGAGAGATGGACACTAGAGCTCAAAACCCTCAAAAGGACAAAGGTCCAAAACCAAGCCGGCCCCTCCACCCCCATTTTCTTGGCCAAGACATCCTTCTTTGTTTCACTGATACTCAATGTTACAATCTCTTATTACCAAAGGCCCTCCTGCGCTTAAGGATTTGGAAACAAGGTTTTCCTCACCAATGTCTAAAGTGGTGGTGGAGGAAACAGGTCCACAGTGGGAAATGAAAGAGGTAAGAGGGAACTTGGAAGAGCATAGCATCAAAAGAAGAGAGTTTTGAAAGGGCAGGAAGACTCCACAGTACCAAGTGCGGAGAGGAGTGAAGAAAGATGGAGACTAAAGAGTGGGAGTTTGGGGATCCAGGGCCCTTGTTTATGAAAACAGTTCCCATTCTCATGGAGCTAGGAGTGGAATAAAGGTAACAGTAGGTTAGGAGCGACTAGGAAATGAAGCAAGGGGGAAATGCTTATATATTCCCAAGGTCAGAGGACTGCAAGGCCGTTTGATGCGATTGAACAAGAATGAGGCAGATAATTCAGGAACAGTGTTCACAAGTAACAAATAGCTTTGGGGTAGAACAGGAGAAAAAGCAGAAATGCTGGGCTGGATTGAGAGCTCCAAGGGCAGTATGGCTGGTGGAGTCTGGGAAAACCAATGTCTGCATGGGCTGGTGCCCTTGTGAAGTGTGGTGATATTCTTGGGGAGGGACTTGTTGCAGTGACTCTCAAATGACTTTCTCTGAGATGGAATTGTACCACCCTTACCAAGGGCCGGACTGGACTGAGTAATCTTCTCGGTTTGCTCTTGGGAGCTTTTGTTCCCTGAGTGCTTTCTGTAGAGTTCCGGAGGACAGGAATGAAAATGGCGGCCTCCCGGTCTCTGGCCCGGAGGAGTCGAGAGCTCGGGGCCCCACTCCTTAGTCCGCCCTTGGAGAAAAGCACTCAATCACTCCTGTCTCCTTGGCCTCCGGCCGCCTATCTGAACTCACCTGGCCTGTGACCGAGCATTTCTGTCTCTGGTACACAACCCCACCTGGAGATTCCTGCTGTGGGCTCCCAGAGGAGGAAGGTGTGTCTCCACAGATCAGCCACTTGTGGGGTCCCTACTCGAAGATCAGTGGCCTGACTGTGTCATGGAAAACAGTTTAAGGGGACCCCGAGCTGAGAGCTCACTCCTCGGCTCTGTCTCTGTAGCCGGCTTCCCCGCTCTAATTCCTGTGAGCTCTGCAGCACTCAGACACCCCTGATCCTTCTGTGACCCCACGGGACCTGAGACCACGCTGTTCCAATGAAGGCTCCAGACCCACTTAGCCTCTGGAGTGCCATCCCTCAGTGGAGCAGACTCTAATCATTCTTTGTGCTCCGCTGCTCTACGGCTTGCCGGGAACCAGGCCCGCCCACCGCAGTCTCTCGGCCCATAGATCACCTCAGATTCACTTCTCCGCAAGTCCCACCTTCCAGAAAGTGGCCAATTTCCTGCTCTTCTTCTCTTCTATCTCCTGTTGAGTTTGAAGGTGTTCAGAATGGTTTGATAACGATCTAGCTAGAGCTCCTGGGACCCCATGATATCTAGGTCTCCTACTCCTCCACCACTTTGCTCCTCCAGCTGTTTTCTGAATTCTAAACCACCCTCAAACAGCTCGAGGTCCAACTGGCACCCTCCTTGAAAAGAACAGGAGCCAGCAGGGTGAGTGGACTTGGCCAGAGCAGGAGGGGGCCCAGGGAGAGCTGCTAACGCTGGGGCTGATTCAGATTAGATTTCCCTGATGTCAACCCCAGGGCCAGCTGATAGGTCATCTGTCTGGGTCACTGCAGGGCTCTGGGCCCCCTAAAAACTGTGGCCATTTTCTTGGACTCTTATTAGGGTGGAGAGATGCTGGGAGAGGTTCCTCCTAAAGGAGACCTGGTCAGACCTGTTGTGGCAGGTGCAAAGACCCATATAAAGAACCTGAGGGAGCATCTCTGGTTGCTAAGTGACCTCTCCTAAAAGCAGAGGCTGAGATGTCTGTGACAGGAATGTGCCACACCCTGCACACTGTCGGGTACCAGCGTGGCTGGCCCCTCACCCCACACTCCTGCATGTCCACAGCCTCTGGATGGCATTCTTCCAGTCCATCTCAGCTTTTCTCTGAGCACTGAAGAGGTCAGAACCATGGTCCCTATCTTAGACAAACCGGCACTGCCATGGGAAGTGAGAACCACCAACAAACTGGGCTGCATGCCCTGCTCCTGGCCCCAAACCCAGAAGCTTCTCTCTTCAGAGAAACTCCAATTCCTCTGCTCCTGTGCCCTGACCTGACTATCTTCCTTAGGCTTCAGGGAACACCCTGGCCTGTTTTGTAATATGAGGGCCTGGGAGCTATGGATTGAATGAGTCAGCCATGGAGGGCTGGGGGTGGCATTTCCGGGCAGGAGTGTCCTGTGCAACCCTCCCTCTCTCCTTTCCTTCTGTTCATCCATCCTTCCTTCCTCTGGTATTCGGTGCACGACCAACACCCCCCCCCCCCACAACCAATGGCAGCTTTCCTTCCTCCTCACTGATCATTTAAGCAAAGTATTTTCCCACTTATTAAAGCCCCTTCCTCCAGGTTGGATGCAGACTCCTGCCAAGGAGCCTGGTGTGGAATCAGGCACGTGTCCATTGTTAGCCCCCACATTCCCCCTAGACTGGTACCATTGTGCAGTGCACAGACTGCACAACTATATGTGTCAATCCTGATAGCTGCTACTGCTCCAAGGCCCTGATGTGGACAAATATATGACATATTTATCTCCCAATGGTCACCGTCCTGGCTAGAACACACTTCGGACCCAGTATCATAATAGTGGCCCCTTTTATTGAGGATCGCCATGTGTTAAAGTCTGATTTATGCTTGCATTAGCTCATTTAAGTCAGGACCTTTGCAGCTTGCCGCTGCCCCCGGGTCCAGGGCTCAAGCTTCTTGTTGTGCCCGCTAAGACTGGACCACTGAGATTTCAGCTCCTCTCTGAACTAGATGGAATCTGTCTTTAAGAAGGAAGCTATCCACATGTACGCATTTCATTGTTTGACTCTTAACTCAGACTTGCCTTTTGTTTTGTTTTGTTTTGTTTTCGGCATTGGCTTCAAGGACAAGAAAATGAACATTGTTTATTGACCTTTGACTGTGAACCTGATGTAGTAATTCATGCAATACTCACATCAGTCCTTTAAGGGAGCTGTGTTCAATTCCTTTTTGTACATACACAAGTGCAGGTTTCCAACTTCCCCAAGCCACACAACCAGTATCCAACCCTAGACATCCTGACCTCACAGGCTGGTTCCCAACCACCACCCCTGGCGATGACTTTATGATCTGCTGACATGGAAACTTGAAAGATGGACATTTTCTTTCTTTAGGGATTCTTTAAATAGGAAATATGAGGCTGAGGAGAAGAAATATCAGTTAAAAGAAACACAGTGATTACAAGTATGTACTTGCCCAGGGTGACCCAGACACAGGTGCCACTGTGCCACCTAAAATCATGCGGCCTTGTGCAAGTGACTGAACTTCTTCCTGCCTCAGCATGTTCATCTGTTAAGTGGGCTTAATAATGGTACCTTTGGGATATAGCTGTTGTGAGGAGTAAGGGAGAAAATTCAGGTCAAGTGCTGAATACGGAGTTAGTCCCATATTAAAGGCCCACTCATGACTGCTCTTGTTATTATTCTTAGGAACATAACCCACCCCCTGATGTCACCTCATTGCCTGACAGCTCCTAACAGCCTATGACGGCGTCCTATACCCTCCAGTGTCTTGGGTATGATGGCTGGCTATCATGAGGATGAAGACATTGCCCTGAGTCAATGACAAAGGTTCTAGAAAGTGGCCAGCAGCTTTCATCACCTCTGTATTTGTGAAAAAAAAAAAAAAAAAGAAAGAAAGAAAAAAAGTAATTTCATTAGAAACCCCTGTAAGGTCCCCAGATCAGCAATGCTGTGGCATTCCTCCTCAATGTTGTGCTGCTCTGAATTGTTTTACAAGATGTGGTCAGAAAGAGGCTGGCAGGCCACCCATGTTTCTTGAGAAAGAGGCCCAACAAACCCCAGAGCTTCACCACCAAATCTGGAAGATGATATCCTTGAACATCTTAAATTCATTTTCAACTCAAGACTCAGCAGCTGAGTGGGGAACAGTTACCACAGGCCACCACGAGAGGGTGCCCCAAAGCCACCTGTAAATGTCGCCCACACCCCTGCAGGCAGGAGACCAAGGTTTCAGGATATTTTTCATGGAAAAGCGAACACACACCAGGATACATCTACAGCCTGCCATCTCAATCTATTTGTGAACATTCTAAAAACCTCTAAGTGTGCAGTCTCCTTTTCTTGCTGTACTCGGCCCACCAGGGAAAGGATTGGAAAATGGATTGAGAAACAGTTATTAATAACCAATAATTAATGACCCCATTTTAGGTAGTGGGAGAGACATGTTTTATTCATTGCCTCTAATTCCTACAGCCACCCTTTTTCCTTCTTTCCAGGCATATTTAGAAAGCATGGGAATGGCGAGGGTGTAGACAACATGACCTTAGATTTATCTATTATTATATGTATACTTTCCAGGGCGCTTCATTCCTTCTTATATTTTCATGCTTCCACCTGTGATCATTTTATTTCTGTCTAAAGAATATTATTTGGTTGGTGTGTGCTGGAAACACATTTTCTCAGGTTTTGGTGTCTGGAAATATTATGAGTTTACCTTAAATTTTGAAGAATATTTTTGATGTCCATTGAAGGATGCTAGGTTTCAGCTGTTTTCTTTCAATGTTTTCAAGATATGATTCTTTGTCTTTGGGGTTCTAGTGTTTTTGATGGAAGTTAGTGGTCAGCCTTATTTTTGTTGTTGTGAGGGTGACATTTCCCCCACCCCCACCCCCAGTTTCTCAGAACTTTTTCTCTTTGTCTTTGATTATTATAGCACTTTTACTATATTATCATATATGTTTGGGGTTCCTCTTCTTGAGTCTGTAGCTCTATGTCTCCAATCAGTTTTAAGTATCTCTTTAAATATTGCTTCTTCATTATTTCTCCTTTCTCCATCTAGGATTCCATCACACATATTTTATTTTATTAAAAAAATTTTTTTATTGTCTTATGTTAATCACCATACAATACATCATTAGTTTTTGATGCAGTGTTCCATTATTCATTGTTTACATATAACACCCGGTGCTCCATGCAGTACCTGCCCTCCTTAATACCCATCACCCGGCTCACCCAACACTTCCTCCCCCCACTGCTCTGGTAAAACCCTCAGTTTGTTTCTCGGAGTCCGCAGTCTCTCGTGGCTTGTCTTCCCCTCCAATTCCCCCCTTCACTTTTCCTTTCCTTGTCAGAATGTCCTCCATGCTATTCCTTAGGTTCCACAAGTAAGTGAAACCATATGATAATTGACTTTCTCTGGTTGACTCACTTCACTCAGCATAATCTCCTCCAGTCCCATCCATGTTGATGCAAAAATTGGGTATTCATCCTTTCTAATGGCTGAGTAATATTCCATTGTGAAAATGGACCACATCTTCTTTCTCCATTAGTCTGTTTAAGAACATCTTGGCTTTTTCCCAGTAGTGCAATTTCTGGGTCATAGGGTAGCTCTATTTTTAATTTTTTGAGGAATCTCCACACTCTTTTCCAAAGTGGCTGCATCAGCTTGCATTCCTGCCAACAGTGTAAAAGGCTACCCTTTCTCCACATCCTCTCCAATATTTGTTGTTTCTTGCCTTGTTAATCCATTATACATATTTTAAATCTTGTTTTACTTGACTAATATATATTTCTTATGCTCTTTTCTGTGTTCCTATCTCTTTTTTCTCCATGCTTTGGCCTGGATAAGTTATTCTGATATTCCTCACTAATTCTCTCTAAACCTAGCCATTGAATTTTTAATTATAGTATAGTAGCCATCCTTTTTTTTAATATACATGGCAGTTTACTGCTAAAATTCACCATCTTAGTATTTATTTCTTTTAAAGATTTATTTATTTATTTATTTATTTATTTGACAGACAGAGATCACACATAGGCAGAGAGGCAGGCAGAGAGAGAGGAGGAAGCAGGCTCCCTGCTGAGCAGAGAGCCCGATGTGGGACTCAATCCCAGGACCTTGAGCTGAAGGCAGAGGCTTTAACCCACTGAGCCACCCAGGCATATAATTCCTTGAGCTTTTGATTACAGTGATTTAAAGATACATGGTTGAATACTCCACTTTGTGTCTGGACCTCTTGGGGCTCAGTTTCTATGGCCTGGTTGTGGAGGAGGCTGTTGTCCATCTTGGATTGATGGGAAATCCCTCTAGCCAAAAGCACCAATAGGCCTTTTTGCCTGTGCTATTTCAAGTCACTTAGGCCCACCCTAATTTCTTCTAATATTACACTCAGATTGCTTCTTACTGGTTTATATTTTCAAAACTTGTTGTTATTTCAATTCAAATTATCCTCACCAAGGACCAAATTGAAGCATGGAGCAGCTCAAATGTTTTGCCTAATATCACACAGCATTCAGTGGCTTTAGTGGACATTTGTTAACTTGACTGAAGCCTGGTGTGTCAAAGCCCATCTTATGTTTGCGGCACAGGAGTCAGAGCTTGGGATATTCTCTCTGCACAAACACATGACCCCTCTCTTGGTCAACCAGATGTTCCCACTGGGACTTAACATCTGGAGTGAGTAAGGCAGACGTGTAGGAAAGCCCACTGACCTCATGCCAGTGTTGGTGGTTGGTTCTGATCCAGCAGCAGGAGGTATGGCATGCCTGCCAGATTTGTCCCACTGCATGAGTTCTGGTGTACTTGTAGCCACCTGCCCCCTGGCCCCTTGGTTCTAGCCTCTTTCTGAGATTTCCTTTTGATTTTGTAGTTATTTGATATGCTTTCAATCCATTCCTGTTGTGTAGAAACTAACCAGGGTGCGTTTTTATTGTTTGCAACCACGGATCATGACTAATTCAGTGACCAAGCAGTTGAGAGCTCGAGAGGGCCAGGTGGCTGCTCTATCCTTTGCTGCAGACTCAGCTGAGAGATGGCTGTGTTTCAGACCCAGAAACTTGGCGTGATTCAGTCTCCTGCCCAGGAAGATTGTAAGGGATGCTGAGCATGCTATGGAGTACTCACTAAATTGTGTGCAATTTCCCTGAAAAAGTAAAATAATAATTTAGGCCCTTTAACAAACGTGAAGGGACTCATTAGGGAGAGAACAATGAGAAACAAATTAGGGAGAGAACAATGCATGGGATTGTTCTGTGGTTGACACAGATGGAGGCTGGGCCTGTGTATTGACCTGGCTTGGCTGGCCTGGTAGGCTTATGAGCCGTGGCTTGAGCAGCCATGGAGGAGGTGATGGAACCTTCCTCATCAGGGCCATCCCTCTTGGGAGGTTTCTCTGGGTCTTCTCTAATGCTTTTGTGGAGATCAGTGTTCTTGGGACAGCCAGGCTCTGGCAGCTCCTCTAGCCAAGGACTTGGCTCAGTTCCTGACCCTGAACCTGACCCTCAGCTGCACTGCACCTGCCCGGTTACCCCATAAAGAGGGCTAAACTCAGTTTCCATTGCTCGGATGATTGAAGGCTGTGACATGTATTGCAGATGCCTCTGTCCTGTCTCTCCATCCAGACATGAGTTCCAGAAGCACAGGGCCAAGTTCTTATATCTCCTTATATACTGTGCACTCAGTAGGTTTTAATAAATGTTATTTTGGCAGTGATGTGGCTGGCAAGTTTCTCCTTCTTCTCTTTGCAAACCCTTACTTCCAAATTGCCATGTTGCTCAGCAGGTGGATTCCAGTGGACAAGTACATGTGTAGTGAGAATGTTGCTTCCTATCAGATGTTCTGAATTTGGGGATGACAGGGAGAGGAGGACTTTGCAGGAGGATGGGTAAGTCTTGTCTTTTTTCTTTTTATAAAGCCAGTTCTTGGCTTCATGCTGCTGCAGACATGTTGATGTCTACTTGATGGTCTGCACGTTGATGGTGCACATTGAAGATTCAATCATATATTTTCATCTACTTCAGGATGTCTTTGCCCCATGTATTCCAGATGCATCTGGGGGTGTTCTCCCACTTGTGCCCCATATTTACATAAGCCCGGGCTGCTCACTCAGGAGAGAAGCGCAAATAAACGAAGAGTAGTCTTCCAATACGTTTCCCACCTTCACTTTTGCCCAAGGTTGCTATTTAAAGCATAAATCAGATCAGATTGCCCTACTGTTGAACGCTCTCCCAGGGCTTCTTCTAATCCTGGGCACTCTTCACCATGGCTTTTCAAAAAGCCTGTAGAAGCTGGTCTCTTTCTCTCTCTGCTGCCGTTCCTTGCCTTTTACTTCCTTGCTCACCACTCTCCAGACACATTGGCCTCCATCCTACCTTTTGAGCTCTTTAAACCTCAGGACCTTTGCATTTGCTGTGTTCTCTGCCTGGAACATCACCCATAGGTCATCTCACATCTTGTTGCTTCTTGTTGTCATCCAGATCTCAGCTCAAATGTCATCTTCTTCCTGACCATCCATCTAATTTAGCCATCCATCTCTCTAGTCACTATGTATACTTTGTTCAGTTTTAGTTCCTTTACAACACTTATCTTTTCCTAAAATTATCATATTCATTTATTTGTACACCTAGAACCATGCATGGTGCACGGTTGTTTCTTGGTAACATTTTGTCGAGTAAATGAATCAAGGAAAGAACTAGTGGGAAATGTTTTTAATGTCTGTAGTCATATTTTAAAAATTTAACATGAAATTTTCAGTTGACTTCAAAACCCTTATGTTAATTTACTATAAAACTATAATTTAAATTACCTATGGGTTGAAAATACTTAGTATATGGCAAATTGAGTAAATTGATGATTCAACAAATGAACAAATTTACTATTGAATGAACGAATGGATGAATGAATGGAAAGTTGATTCCCCAGAGATGTGCACCATTTTTATCCTGTGGCATCTTGCACATCTTGGCACCATGCTGGGTACACAGACTAAAGAAGAACACAATCTTGTGAACTTGAAGGGAACGTGCTGCTCTGTTGGTCTCCTTCCTCCTTATGGAGAAGGAAGAGTTCTCTGAGTCACAGAATGCTTCCCAAAGCCAAAAGAAGCAAGACTTTCAGATTGTTTTCTCCTTAGGATTTCACAACTCTCTATGGGTTCAGATCACTAAGAACCAGGTTCATGATCATTGTCATCACTGATACAGACTTCCCACAAAGCAGAAGGAACAAAGTTCCTACCCCTGCAAAAACACTCATATCCAATCCCTCTCTTCCTCGGTAAGCAACTCTGAAGGAGACCCCTTCATGGTCTCTGCCCCACTAAGTTTTCTAGCCAGCTCTCCATCCCCTGCACTGAATCAGCTGCCTTTTAGATCACTTTCAAGAAAATTACACCTGCCAGATTGATTGTCCCCTTGCACCCAACATCCTTTGGATGGTCTTTCCTCCCAGGCATATGTTCAAGAAATCTCTCTATGCAGATCACTGGCGTATTGTTAAGTAGAATCAGATAAGGGAAATTCTGGTGGGGGGGGGAATCAGTTTGTGTCCTTAATCAACTGGAAATACCCCTTATCTTTTTAGTTGGATAGAATGCAGTATTCCTCACTTTGCAACTTCTCATTTATAGATTTTTATAACTTTTTGGAGACAATTTTCCATGGTACTTTTGCTTTTTTGTGTATCTCATTAGCAGAGGCAATGATAGCCTTTGTTCTGGACGAGTTTTCAAGGACATTTGTGTAGTAAACAACTTTGAAATGTAGAAAAAGTGACCCCCTCTGGACACAAAGCACATTTTGCCTGACCAAAATAATAAAGATAATATCTCCATCCAGGCAAAGTTTGGGTGGATTTGCCAGGAGTGTCTTATAGGAGTGAGGGTTTCCTAACTAAGCATAGTGACAGAGACCCACTGTGTTCACCGCCCATTGGACTGCTCCACTGTGCCCCATGAACTTGGGGGAGTGGTACAGGGGAACATGCTTCTTTATGTGCCATGAGTAATTAAGTCCTTTGTCTGAGCCACTAGAGTCTTCTGCCCACATCCATAGAACTGTGGCGGGCTAATTTAATGGGAAAGCAGGGTAAAGTCTCATACCCATCTTGAAGCTCCTCTGGTTTATACTCTGTAACTTAATGTAAGTATGTATACTTATACATAAATATGTATTATTAGTATACATTATACATAAAATTAGACTGAATTTCAAATAAATGTGTCTTATCTCCTCAAATGGAAGCAGATGCACTCTCCAAATTATCTCATAAACATGGGTATGCACCCTGTGATGAGTACCCTGTATCTTCTTGCTGTCCTTTCATTCTTTGGATTGCCTTAGTTGTGGATGTGCCTCTACAATGTCCACAAGGGCCACCACTGAACATTGACTCTGTGGTGGTGGTAGTGGGTCTCCCAGTTTTTAGGGGTCTTCAAATTTAACCTTAGGTCCTCTTCTCCACTACTCTGTACCATTTCCCACCACTCAGTGAGTCAAAGAGTGCCAGGTGGGATGGCAGGAGTGGGCAGTTAATAAGAACAGACCAGATGAATGGAACAGGAGCTCCGGGGCATGAGTCAATGAGACGAATGCTGAGACATGATGGGCTGAGAGAAAACATCAAATCCCAGCTCCAAATAAATGGCTAATGTCCAGACGTCCAGGAGGCCACTTGGCCTGGGAAACAGAAACCCATTACCCTGGATATCGAGAATACTAAGAATAGGAGACCTGGGATCAAGGCCAAGTCTGGATCCATTCCAGGCTGTCCCTTGGCAGGAGACACAGGCCTTCAGTGAAACAGAAAGGAACCAACATAAGGAAACCACCAAGCCCATCTCTGAATCAGGATTTGGCAGCTTCTCATTCCTCATTTCATTGTGTTATCCTCTATGATGCTATAGATAGAAGAAGCAATAATCATGATTTTATAAAAGCAAAACAAAACACAAAAACTGCTACCAAATGTAACTCTTGCAGAGAGAGCTAGGCGGGCAGAGGAATGGGCCTCGAGTCTGGAGCCAGAAGTTCTGAATGTGGGTTTTGGCTCTGTGCAGAGGGGACCCATTTCCCCACCTATAAAAAGGAGGACCAGAACATGACACTAGGCATTGTGTTTGCAAGAGCTTTCGGGCAATTGGTGTGCAGAAGTGGGCGTAGAGCAGAAGGCTCAGGTGAGGTGGAGGGAAGGGAAAATTAGCCCTTAAGGGGTCCACTGAGAACACCAATGAAGTCCCCTTCTAAAAATCGTTCCCCCAAAATGAGATCCCACACTTCCTGGCTCTCAGTCACAGTAATATTAATAGTAAAGGCCATGATTTAGTCAGTGTGTGTGATAACCCAGATGTTTCACACATACGTGATGTTACTTCTAATCTTGAATCATTATGATAGTTGAAATATTTACAAAAACGCTGAACTATTCTCATATTTCAAATGGAGAAGTGGGTTCTCAAGAAACATGCGATGCATGGCCAAGGTCACACAGAGAGCTTAGAGCTGGGAGTCACACCCAGGAATGTCTGACTATGAAGATGGCCAGAGAGGGAGAAGCCCTAGTCCTGGGATAGTTCTAAAGCTTCCCAGAGTGACACTCAGTGGAAGAATGTGGTTTTCTCCTTGGCAACCATACCCCTAACACTGGTACCACGGTTTGTTGGAATGAGAAGTCCTTTTCCATGTGTTGACTATTTAACACTCACATCCGTCCTGCTGGGTGGTTTTACTATTTGCACAGGAGCTAGTGTGGCTCCTGGAGGACTGTGTGAGCAGCAGAGTCTGCAAGGAGATGCAGAGAGCAACCAAGAAGTCCTGCCAGGATGGGGACAATGATGTAGCCAGTTATGTAGATGGGGCTGTGGATGCTGGGGGATGGGACAAGTACCCCAAGGGGACTGGTCTTGACCTTGTGGACAGAATAATAGCATATTTTTGCCAAATATGTCCTGTGCTCCAGGCCTGGTCTGGCCCTGCCTCTCCTCAATACTGCTGCCCCCCACCCCCAGCTTAGAGCCAGCCAGTGAAACATAGCAGCATGTTGCTTGGGCTCCCTGACACAGCAGATGTAGGGTCCAGGCTCCAAGTAAACTGGAAGATAACCTGGGGGCCCAGGGCATGGTTCTAGAATAAGATGCCCTAAGTACCAACCTCTGACACAATCTTTCTTATTCCTCAGGATGCTCTAGACTTGCCCTTGGCCCACAGATAGACCCAGAAGGCATTCAAGGTCACCTTAAAGGCAGGCAGTCTCATCCTTTGGCTCTCAGAGCCTAGGAATTGTTTATTATTCTTCTTACTTTGCAGATTAGGAGCCTGAGGCTTAAAAAAATTATCTTGCCTCTCTCTTTTCTTGTCCATAGCACCATCAACATTTCAGGCATTGGCCAGGGAGGTGAGCTGACCTCAGTGGTTAATGAATATGAGCATGTGTTCCTGAATTGGTGGGCCTAAAGTCAGACTCTAATGGGGAAGCTGTGCGGTTTGGTTGTATCAGGGCAGGAGGCAAGGCTGAGCAAGAGAGAGAAGGCAGCCTTAGGCAGCAAACTGGAAACCTGGGCAATGAAACAGGCAGATCTTAGCAAGGAGCCTAATGGTGCAACTTTACCGGTAGTGGAGGGTCTGGAAGGGTGCCTGGGGACACCGTTGTTCTTTTCTTGGCGTGATGGAGCCCAGGAGATGGACGGAATCATGGGAGAGTGCATTCCCACAGACAGGGAAGAATGTGGAGGCAGGACCATAGACCCAAATGGGGGTGGGCTTGGAATCTATGAGAAATGAGTTCACTGTTCCCCCAGAACTATGGTTTCAACTTTGCTTGTCCACTGGAATTGCTTGAGCAGCTTTAAAAATACTCATAGTTGGTACCCACAGAAATTCAGATGCAATCAGTCTGGGTTGAGAGCTGGGTATTGGTATTTTTAAAAGCTCCTATTGTGACTCTGATGTGCAGCCACAGTTGAGAACTGCTGGCTTAGAGAGGGAAGGTAATTGCGCATGTCACAGACGGGGCCGGGGTGAGAGATGGAAGTGAACAGGGCTGTGCAAGGAAGATGTCATGCGAACGAGCCGTCTGTGGGTTCTTAAAACGGGAATTAGACTTCCTAGAACAAAGTCCTACTAGAATGCCCCACAAGTATCTTAAAGCAGCCCTGTGGTGGAAAAAAATGGAAGAGTCACCTAGTTTATTCCTTCATTATGATGAGATTTGCATCCATTTGTCTTTTTCATGATGTATCCTTGGAAAGAGAGGAACAGTTGGGTGCCCCAGGGTTTAAAATTGTGGGACCAGCTTTCAACTCATCTCATACAGTTCCTAAAATCATGTGCAAAATAAGTTTGTTTGAAATGCAACCCCCCCCCCCCACCTCTGGGCCCAAAGTTCAGAAAGCACTAAGGTTTTGTTTTGTTTTAAGATTTTATTTATTTGAGAGAGAGAGAGAGAGAGAGAGCAAGCGAGCACATATGCATGCACAAGTGGGGGGTTGTGGGCAGAGGGAGAGTGAGAAGCAGAACCCCGCTGAGAAGGGAGCCTGATGTGGGGATCAATCCTAGGACCCCAGGATCATGACCTGAACTGAGCCCAGATGCTTAACCAACTGAGCCATCCGGGCACCCTGGCACTAATGTTTTTAGATGGAACCTAGAAAAGCTGTGCCTAACAAACTAACAAACTCCCCAGGTGACTACGTGACAAAGATGATCTGTGGCCCCATATTGAGATATGCTGATTTAGGGACAGGGATATAGGTTTAATGTATTTGGTTTTCTTAAGAGCTCTCTAAGCCCTATCAGCATCCGCTGTGAAGAAATTTCACAGTTTAATGGAAGCTGGAGGGAGGAAAATCAATTCCTAGTGCTCCAATCTAAATGTCTATCTAGAACGAGTGCAAAGGATGTCCCATTAGGTATGTCCTCACATATCACAAAACTCATGCCGGTGCCTGCATGCAGAGCTTCAGCCTGTCAAGAAGCATTTTACACTCCACAGCCCAAGGCATTCCTCATATCTGAAACACTGTCGGAAATGCTGAAAGCCCTACAGAGCCTTCGACTTGAGGCTGGGGGACATGGGGCAGCTGGCATCCTAGTTCACCTTTGCTCAAGGCCCTCGTGGTCTGAGAGGGAAACTCTAAAGATGGAGGGTTGCCTAGGAGTTTTGCCTTTGGGACATTGTATGGTTGGGATACTCCACGAATATTCATTCCCTCAGCGCCCGCAAGATTTCTAAGCTGACCAGAATAGTGGGGATGTGTTCATGAGTTCTCATGCACAATAGAGAAGCAGGCCCATGCTAAAAAAAAGAGAGACAGGTCTGCTTCAGGGGGGAGTCATCTTGTTTTCAGTTAGGGACGATCATCTCATTTTATTGTTTCATTGGGATATTATTAACCACCCTAACTATGGGGAGAGAGCACATGTCATGCATGGTCCCGAGCAGAAGAATGCCAGGCTAAAGGGAGGGGACCCAGAAGAACAGTGACGGGATTCAGGAAGGGAGTTAGGTAGCCGACCTCACTATAAGTCTTGGACGTGGTTCCTCTTAGCATCTTACTTTTCTCTCATTGAAAGGATTCAAGCTGGCTGTTCCTGCACCTTTGGGGGTTAAGGAGATCATGTCATCTTTCCACAAATCAGGTCAGCTGCAAAGAATGGAGACCAGAAAGTGAGTTGTACATTGGAGAAGACCTTTGCTGATGCTATGACTCTTGCTCGAAGATCAAGAGACCATGACAGAGCAGCAAAATCTCTCTATGAGCAAACCAGGCTCTCAAGAGGAGCAGAAGTAATGAAGAAATATTAGGAAGAAATTCAAGAACTGAATGAAGACTCGAGATACTGGTGAAGGCACAGCCGAGATCGGATGGAGACTGGTAGCAGGAGCACAAAGAACTTCATACATCCCTGGAGGGACATCAGTAGGCTTTGGGACTTCAAATAAGCAAGTACTAAGGCAATTGTTTGGGTTGCTAATGGCAATCCAAAAGGATGACCTTGGTATAATAATGAAATTTAATGAGCATCACTCTAAGATACTATGAGCCCATGCTGACCAGGTAATGGAAATAGCAGCAATAATGAGGAAAGCCACTGAGATGGGTGAGCACCAGGGTTACATGCAGTAGGAAAAGAATTTTCATCTTAAACAGGAAATCAAGGATTTGAGGGAAATCCTTCAAACTCGAGATCTAAGTTTTAGCCTCCAGGAAGATGATGCGTAAGAAAGTACACTCTTTATCAAGTTATCAGTCTCTGTCAATTCTTACCAATTGATCTGAACCTGAGAAGGACTGAACATTCCTGTGACATGGCTCCAAAAAAGCCTCAGGGCTGGCCTGCTACATTAATTAATTAGAGGAATAATAGTGAAGAAAGCAATCACCACCTGAATCATTTATTACTTTTAGATTATGTACAATACACTGGCAAATGATATTTTTAAATGATCACCTCTGAAAATGCATAATAAATTAACAAGGCATTATTCTTATTACAATATAATAGAAAAATAATTCAATATAGTAAAAGTTCTCAAGATGATATCATAGGGCAATTTCATGTTTATTTTTTGAGGAATTCCTGCTCTCCAAAGTGGCTGTACCATTTTACATTCCCATCAGTGATGCAGGAAAGTTTCAATCTCCCCACATCCTTATTATTTTCTCTTTCTTATTAGAACCATCTATTAACTGTGAAGTGGTACCTCCCTGTGGTTTTGATTTAGCATTTCCCTAGTGATTAATAATATGTGGGTTTTTTTTCATGTGTCCATTGACCTTCTTCATATATCTTCCTTGGAGAGATATCTGTTCATATCCTTTGTTCATTTTTTAAAGCAGCATGTGATTTCAAAGATACAAATTCATCTTCTTGTTATGGAGTGGTGAGAGTTCTTTACATATTCTGGGTACAAGTCCATTAACAGGTAAGTGATTTGCAGCTACTGTCTCTGAGACTGTGGGATGTCATTTTTTTCCTTTATGATTGTATTTCAAGTTCTTTCCCAAACATGGCTCTAGGAATGGCCAGATTCAAGTATACCCATAGGCTTGGTCCCCTACTGTCTTGTATTCATGCTTGCATATTCATCCACCAACATTAAGCTCCAGGATGGAGGATGTGACAAAGCAGGACCCTCCTCCATGGCAGGAGTCCTTTTCTGATTTCAGAGATGGCAATGGCAGCCAGTATGGAAAACACACTGGAACTTCCCCCTGGAGCTGGGCTGTGATGGGATGTGTCTGCCATGGACATAATCATCTTTTCCCTGACCTCTCTGCAGCTTCTGAAGACATGGCAGAAAAATAATCTTCTTTGAAGATACTGTATAACAGTTGCAAAAAGCAAAAAAAAAAAAACAAACAAAAAAACAAAAAACAAAAAAACAAACCACTTCCAACACATTATGCTTACTGATATTTTGCGTTTGGTTCAGTTGTCGAATGAGCTGATTGATGCATTTATCTGGAGAGCCGGGTGAGCCCACCCTCTTGAGGAAGCAGGCTACTGTCAAGATATCATGAGATGGAAAGGGTGCAAGAACCCAGAGACTACCTGGAAATTTTTCCCTAGAAAGGCAATTTCATGAGTGATGTTTTTTAAACAAATGACACCAACCTTCTTCAGGTAGGTTGTCTGTCAAAGAGATGCTTTTATGTTTTTATTCTTGACCTTGACTTGTCTGCCTTTCAAGATAAATTCTCAGACAAACTTCATATTGGGAAATCCCCAAGTCACATAAGATTCCCATAGCAGCGTTTTTATGGCCCGGGGGTTTGCTTTGACAAATACACTACTGAAAATAATCTTCAGAAGAAGCCTTGCAGTGGTCCCCTGCACCAGAAAACTCACCTCATTAATCCCTTTGATGCAAAAAGCAAAGGCTAAGTGATGTTTATCTGGCATTTCCAAGACATAAAGCTGCACTTTTAATCATCTTAGGTGCGCCTTGTCATCTTGTTGCCTCCAGGAACCATGTAGGAACCAGTCCAGTCATTTAAACTTGACCCCTTTTCCTTTCTATTTCTCCTTCTTCTCCAAAAGTGCCTGCCTTGCTTAAGTAGCTTTGAGGGCTTGATAAGATTTTTTTTTTTTCCCCAGATTTTCTGGAACTAAAAGGATCATGTTTCTTTACGCTTGCTCCATCATCTTTCCCCTTTTTTACATTCTTAATGGTATTGTTTGAAGTATGAATGTTTTTAGTTCAATGAAGTCCAATTTATCTACTTCTGTAGCTTTTGCTCTTGGCATTGTATTTAAGAAAACATTGCCAATCCCAGGGTCATTAAGACTTACTTTTGTACTTTCTTGTGAAGGTTTTATGTTCTAGCTTATACATTTAGGTCTAGGATCTCTTTTTGAGTTCATTATTGCATATCATGTGGGGTAACCGTCCAAGGTCATTCTTTTATATGTGGGTATCTAGGTGTTTTAGCACTATTTGGGGAAAAAAAACCTATTCTTTCCCCAATAAAATGTCTTGGTATCTTTGTTAAAGACCAGTTAAATAACTGGTCATAAATGTAAGGGCTTCTTTCTGGATTCTCAATTCTAGTCCATTTATGTATCTGTCCTTACACCAGTAGAACATTGTCTTGATTACTACAGCTTTATAATAAGTTTTGAAATCAGGAATTATCAGTCCTCCCAACTTGGCTGTTTTTTCCATGATTATTTTGGCTACTTGGGCCCATATGAGTTTTAGTATTGGTTTGTCGATTTCTGCAAGAAAAGCCAGCTGGGATTTTGAATTGGTAGAGTAATTGGAAGGATATTGCCATTTTAACAATATTAAGTCTCAGCATCCCAGCTCTGACAGATTCACTGAATACATCTATGTATCACGAGTCACCAGTTTCCTCAAGAAAGGACACCGAGCACACATCTAGTATTTTCTTTTCATCTAAATTCAGTTTACAACACTGAAAAGTTACAGAGACACCACTGGGTGAAGTAAACAGATTGTGCTTTGATTTTTAAAAGGAATTGAGAGAGATTGTTTGAAAACCTTCCACCTTTTAATCATGTCCATTAGTTCTGGGTTCCGTGTGTGTGTGTGTGTGTGTGTGTGTGTGTGTGTGTGTTTTGTTGTTTTTATTTTTTAGTTTCCCTCTGTGCCTGTATGTGCTAGTCATTACTAAAAGCCAGTTTATAATGGACAGACTCTGGCTGTCCTCAGTGGTTGATAACGAATCACTGGCACCCGGGTAGGACAATATTGAAGATGGAAATGTGACTGTTTTATTTATTTTTTTCTCCAGACACTGTGGGGTTTGTAACTCATCTGTTACAGGTAAGTGTTTGTAGCCCCCAGGAAAAAATTGCTTTTCCCTGAAAATTCATTGGCCCTGGACACAAGTAGGCTGCCGGAGTGGGGCAGAAAACCCCAATGGAGGTTAAGAGCAGGGGTCCATGTCCCCACCGCACTTGCGTGAGCCGGGGGAGAGGAGCAGGTGCAGCTCGAATACTGCAGTGGGAGGGATCATTGGCTCGACCCGCACCTTAATGAAACAACACTCTGAGACACAACAGGTGTGAATGTGGTTGAATTTGTAGAAGTCACAATTCCTGACCTCATCAGGAGGTGTTAATGTTTTTGCCTTGGACTTGCCAATGTCCGCTCAATACAGGCTCAGACCTTTCCTCCTCACTGGCTTCCCTCCAGAAACTCAACAATGTTGTGTTTCTTAGAATGGGAACTTCTTACCCAGGCTATGCATGGGCAGCCCTTTGATCTTTGCATCCCTCAGCTGGGTAGCTGATGGCCGTGATGCTTTCAGGAACTCTTCCCCTGCACTTGACTTACGGAGGGCCCTTAAGAGGGCTTGGCAAGGAGCCAATGCGGTGGAGAAAGAATGACATGCTGGAAGCAGGTCTGCAGTCTTTGGGTGGAGGAGCCAGAGTCTTTCAGGGACCAGAGTCAGGGCCTGTTTAAGAACCGTTCTTGATTCCACTCCAGGGCCTCAGTCTGAGCGGAGGATTTGGGATCTCACCACACACCTTCTCTTGAGAATTTTTAAGTGTTCTAATTAACACAATAACCAGATATATTGTCAGCATAGTAATTTATATGCGACCAGATGTTCACCTTCTTTCCCTCTCTGAAAGCAGGATGTAGGAAGAAGGGCTAGACTGGCTAGTGAAGGTTTGAGGGTCAGAGGTTGGGGGTCTGGCTTTCTGGAAGCCGCCCCAGTCCTTCCCGTGCAACTCAGCTGCACCTACAAATGAGGGAGCACCGGTCCACTGAGGAAGCCCTGATTCCCTGAAGCATGGCGGGCTTGGGCGGGCCTGATAACGGACGGAAAGCAGGATTGTGAGTAAGTCGTGAGGCAGTAACTATGCAGGTCCGCTAAAGTAGAAGTTTTGTTTCTGCCCCTCCAGCTGCCAACCAGCAGCCTCACCGCTGACTGAATCAATCTTTTTTTTTTTTTTTTTTTCGACTCTGTACCTTTGTTTTCTTAAAAACAAGATTATTTAGGGAGGAGCAGATCACTGAATATAAAGTAAACAATTCCTGGGCACTGGGGTCCGTTCCAATCACTGGGTAACAGTGATGGTAAGAGAAACAGCCACCACCCTCACGGGCTGGTGATTGTCTAAGCTAGAGAAATGGTAAAGGTGGAAACCAACGCAGAGCCTTTGGGCAGATAGACAGGGCTAGAAGAACACAGGCAGCATACAGCGTTGTAGCCAGAGTGCTAAAGCTAGTCGGAACAGAACTTATACTCATTGAGATCCTCAAACAGGTGGTTCCTGTAGAATATCTCATGAAACCCCCCATGCGGGGAGGAATCCCATCCTCCGAATGGACTTAGTAAAGCTCCCTGAGGCCAGGATAACATCTCCTCCCCAACTCCCTCCAACTCCCGGGGCTGTGCAGAAAGTTATTGTACGATCTAGTTCAATTCCAGGTCTTCTGACCGCAGACCCTGTGCTCTTTCCATTATGCTGCCCACCCAGGACCCTCTTCCAGCCCCTCAATTTACAAAGGGTCTCCGAATGAGCTCGTGGGAAGCTGAAATCCGGAGACTTCTATCGCGCTGTGTGCAGTGAAGCCCTCTCTGTTTTTGACTTATTGTGGGAGTGAATCAGAATGGGCTGCAGTTGAAATCCGGCAGCAAGACCTTGTCCCAAGGCCAGGGCATCCAAGGAGAAAGTCCTTCAGTTCTCACAGAGGAGTCCTGGGGCCCCAAGGAGCTCCCGAACTTCTCCGACCGTGCCCGGCTGTCTCCCTCCTGCCGCCTCCTGACTGCCAGACAGCGGCTCTCAGGCTCCCAACTGTCCCCATCACACCCTGAGTGTCGGTGCTATTTTTAAACCCCTCTTTTCTGTGCCCTTTTAATCTGACAGGTGAAGAATTGCTGTCATTTTCACACTGAATAACATTCATTATTTAGTATCTGTGGTGAAAGACCTGATTTACTACCAGGGTACTTCTTCCTAAACCATGCCCAGGAGGCCGTTTTAATATGGAGAGGGAACCGGTTGGGTTTTAGACCTGCTGACGTGTGACAATAAATGGAGGAGGGACCTCTCTGTTTAGGGGGAGGGGAAGGGCTCCACCGACTCAGGGGGTGGGCCCTGAGTCATGCCCAAGGAAGAAAGGGCTTTCAGGAACATCTGAGGCTATCAGGATCAGCAGCCCAGAATTGGCCTCTGTGTCTGGAATGTGGTCACCAAATAAGGGCAGTGATTTCTCAGAATAATAAGAGCTATTCAATTTAGTGCGCCAAGTTCATTTACTGGCTTATGCAGAAGAATATCCCATCACTACGTGGTCTGTAAGCATGTGCCTATCAAACGTCAGGCATTTGAGCAGTTTCCTCTTGCCCCGCCTCATGTGGCACAAACTCAGCCACTGTCCAGTGAATGTGTGTAAGAGCGTCAGGAGCCCACCTGCCCATGTGGGGGCTGCAGTATTCTGTGGCTGGCGTGGGGCACCCTGATGGAGGGCCCTTGCTGCAGCCCTGTCGGGTGCTGACTTTAACTCCTGGCCCGACTTTTCTGAGGGCAGGTCTCTGGGAGGGACTCCTGAGCACCCCAGCTCTCCTGTCTCCTGCCTGAGACTCTGGGCCACACGACCGTCAGCATTCATCTATCCCAGAGCCCAGGCACACTGGACTGGTGCTTTGTAAAGCAGCCCGCATCTCAGAGCGTGCTCTCACCGTTTGGCTTCCCAGGCTGGAGCTGACAGTGCAGACCCAGATTTGAACTTCACATGCTGTGCTTTCGGGCTTGCCAGCTGCCAAAATAGTGTAGGAGGGCAAGAGTGGGCAGAAGGAGAGCCGGTTCTTCTTCTGAAATCTGTGGCTAGACTCAGCTCTCTTCTTGCTTTTCCCCTCTCTGCCGAGGCCCCTCACGGATGTGGCTGCTTTGGTCATGGCCATGGTAAGTGCTGTGGGCACAGACACCTGTTAGGGAACACTGTGACACTGCTTTCTCAGACCAGTGAATGGTGGAGAGGGGAGGGAGGTGGCTGTCCCCTGTGAATGTCCCGGGATGCTGAACCAGATCAGGGGCCCAGGATCCTGGCACGGAGCTGACCAGAGCTGTGGGGCAGAGGGTCAGATCCCCTCTGCACAGACCACAGGTCCGTGAGTGAAACAAAACACACGGCATCCTTGCTTTTGGCTTTCGATGACCTAGAGGTATTGGGGTCATTCTGTCCTGTGCCTGCTATGGTGTGTTCCAGAAAGAGTTTGCTCTACAAACAGAGACAGCAAAATGATTTGGAAACTGTCTTGACTTTTCATGTGGGTGGTATGTTTCCATAGGATAAAAATGAGTTGTTTGTGCCTTCACTATAAAATGCAAATCTAATTATTTTCATTTCTGACACCAGAAGTAAAATCCAAATATTAACAAATGTCTGTTTGTTAAGTCAGCGGTCTTGTGTTAAAACACAGCCCCCAAGGTCTTGCTTGCTGGTCACTGTATACTTCTATATAAACATTGGCTTTGGGCGGTTGCTTGAATGCAGTTTCAGGGAGCTGTGCTTCTGTATTTTCTCCTATGGTCTGGATTTTCAGCTCTCTACCATTAGAGCTATTAGAGTACAAGACCCCTTGGGTTGTTGTCTCCAGGAGCCATCAAGCAGCTACAAGAAAGAGCAATAGGACATTCTGAGCCCTACCTGTGCCTCCTGCTACCTCATAGCCTGCCTCGCTCCCTGGATACTGCCCACTGTACTTCTATGGCTCATACTCAGGAATATGTGAAGACTGGGTACTCATCCATTTGACTGCAGACATGAAAGCTGACATTTATGGAAGCTTACTATCTGTTAGTGCCTTTGTTAATTCCTTCAGTTCTCAACCTGATTCAGGAGCTGTGGTTGTCACCCCCCACTTCTCAGACAAGGAAAATGAAACTTAAAGAAGCCAGGTGGCTTGTCCAAGGGCATGCGGATTGAAAGGGGGGAGCTGGGATTTGGGGCCAAGGCTTTGAGACTCCAAAGACCCACCTTCCCTAGGTCATCATAGCATCCTGGTTTTCTAGAGTAGGTAGAGAGGAAAGCAGAGAGCCTTCCTCGTGGCTGTCCAGGTAAGATGCTCATGAGCCCGAAACCCCTGCCTTGGTCATGATCTCCTTTGAGGAAAGTGGCCATGGGTAATTTTCCCCCCAGTGCATCATGGCATGTGTCAATCAAAATGACTTCTGCTATGCTGGCTACAACTGATTGGGCCACCAAGTTCTGTGAGAATGGAACAGTGTCTCTTAACTGTTGGTGAAGTTCCAGTACCTAGCACATAATAGGTGCTCAATAAATACTTTTTGAGTGAATAAATAAATGAATGGATGGACCTTGGACCTGAAGCTGGTGCCCAGCCTATGGCAACCACCTCTGGGTTATAACATGATCTCTGAGGTGGACCAATACAAAACTTTATTAATAAATGGTCCACTTTGGATGGTGACAAATTGATGACATGGTATCTTTAGAAAGTATGGAAGACAGGTGTATTCTGAGGGGGTGTGTCCTTTCCACAGAGCCTGTTGTAGGTCTCAATCTGGAGAGGGCAGGAACCCAGAAGGACAACAGAACACCCGTGTCCCCTGCCACTCAGGTTTCTGGTATCTTTCACTGAACGGCCAACATCACAGGTGATCACGTTCTCAGAGTATTGACAAGCATGTGCAGGACTTGTCCAGTCTGCAGAGAAACTGAATAGGTTTCTAGGTGAACCTTAGGCCCTTGGTGAACCATATCTTCTCCCAGAAGGGCATGGAGAATGCAGGGGCCCATCTCTGTCCACCTGCTTCTTCCCTTCAATTGATCAAGAAAATTCAGTGCCCCAGTAGCCGTGTGTGTGCATACACATGTGTAGTAGGGGGCAATGGCTGTATGTTCTTTGTGTCCCAGAGACACAGGACTGTGACAGAATAGTGGTGACATCTTTAAGAATGAAAAGAAGGTAGGACATTATGTCCTCGAACACCTGGCCAGCCCTCTGTCTGTGGGAAATATTCTCACACTCATTCACGTAGCAGAGAGCACTTCCTGTGTTTATTATATGTGGGGCCATGTGGTCCCTCAGTCCTGAGCTGTGGGAACCCACCAAAGGGAGAAACATGGCTGCAAAGGAAAACAAAAATGCTAGTAAACATGAGTTAAGCTAACATGCAATTTGTGAGCTCCTTAGAAGTGCTATGGTACAGACTAATGGTTTTCTTCTTAGCTTTCATCAGGGTTGGCAAATTCCCATTAGCACTAGTCTTGGGTAATTTGGTTGCGTATTTTAGAATAATATGTACTGTCTGTGATCAACACCCTAGGCTTCCCGTTGTTATGGATCCCCGGGGCCTGATTGGGTCAGCAAGTGGGCAGGGATCACAAGGCAATTTTCTGGCTTATTCCTGAGCCTGTAGGCTACTGCTTTCTGTTGTCATTGCTGCCATTACAAGTACTGGGTCACAATCTGGAACAAAACATAAAACTTCATCCTGCAGGCACCACTTCTTACAGTTGCCAGAGTCTTCTATCAAGGATAAACCCTGATGATTCTTCCTGTGGGTGGCTGGCCCACTGAGCCCACTGGACTCCCACTGGCTTCCTGGTTTTGCCCAGAGGAGACACTGGGGTATCAAGACACTGCAGGCCAGACATCTGGCAGTTTTTCCCTTCCCAGAGCACAGGCACATTGCATCAGGAGTGGGGTTGGGATGACACATCCTAATTAAAGGCTGAAGAAATAATTTTGTGTTGTGACTATAGCATTGGCTGCCAGTGTGGCTTGTGCATCATCTCATCCTGTTTTTCAAATGTCAAAAAATGTAAGCGTACAAATGTGGCAGTGCCTATAGCTGGGTAGGAAAGGGCTTTCATCTCAGGATTGGCTCTGAGGATCAGTAGTGGCTGCCTGGAGGGCTTGTCAGGCTGAGTCCAGGCTCTGCTGACAAGAGCTCCAGGTTGATTAATCATGTCTGCCGTCAAAGCAGGCATGGGGACAGTGGGGTGGTTGTGCAATATTTTGCCATTGTGGTTTATAATGTGGACTTATAAGAGGGATTCTGTTATGCCACTGTAATGGCAGTGATCTACTCTCTTTCCTTGTCCCTTTCGCAAAAATAGTCCAAAGATTTTGCTCATTAGATGAAACTGAGTCCTTACTTACTACTAGTCCCTGCAAAACAAAGAGCATCCAGAGAAAAGACTAAGGAATCATGGCTACTTCTGAGATTGTCTGACGTTCCTCAATAGGGCCATGCTGGGCATTCAAGGGGCTGGTTACAGGGAAGAGTGCAAGCTTTGTGTTTGAATCCTGATCCACTATAGCTGAGTGACTTTGAGCAGGTTATTTCACCTCTCTGAGTCTGTTTCTCCTTCCTTAACATGGAACAAACAATTCCTACCATCCTGAGTGGACGTGAAAATTAGAACTTGCTTATGCAGAGGTTCCTCAAAATGTTGAAAATAGAACTGCCCTATGACCCAGCAATTTCACTACTGGGTATTTACCCTAAAGATACAAACGTAGTGATCCAAAAGGGCACGTGCACCCGAATGTTTATAGCAGCAATGTCCACAATAGCCAAACTATGGAAAGAACCTAGATGTCCATCAACAGATGAATGGATCAAGAAGATGTGGTATATATACACAATGGAATACTATGCAGCCATCAAAAGAAATGAAATCTTGCCATTTGCGACAACATGGATGGAACTAGAGCGTATCATGCTTAGCAAAATAAGTCAAGCAGAGAAAGACAACTATCATATGATCTCCCTGATATGAGGAAGTGGTGATGCAACATGGGGGCTTAAGTGGGTAGGAGAAGAATAAATGAAACAAGTTGGGATTGGGAGGGAGACAAACCATAAGTGACTCTTAATCTCACAAAACAAACTGAGGGTTGCTGGGGGGAGGGGGGTTCCGAGAAGGGGGGTGGGGTTATGGACATTGGGGAGGGTATGTGCTTTGGTGAGTGCTGTGAAGTGTGTAAACCTGGCAATTCACAGACCTGTACCCCTGGGGATAAAAATATATGTTTATAAAAAATAAAAAATTAAAAAAAAATAAAAATACTGAGGGTTGCTGGGGGGAGGGGGATTGGGAGAAGGGGGGTGGGGGTATGGACATTGGGGAGGGTATGTGCTTTGGTGAGTGCTGTGAAGTGTGTAAATCTGGTGATTCACAGACCTGTACCCCTGGGGATAAAAATATATGTTTATAAAAAATCAAAAATCCAAAAAAAAAAAAAACTTGCTTATGCAAAGACTAGGGAATTGTGCTGAGTCCTGGAGGAATGACAAAGCTACGCATGACTGAGGAATGGGGAGCTCTGGTTCATACAACATTCTGGTAACTGGTCTCAACACCATAACTGAATAACCAGTTTTCCCTCAAATCTTTGGGTGGCATAATGGGAAATGGCATGGGATGAAAGTCAGAAGACTGAGCACACATTCCGGTTTAACTACTTACCAACTGGGGGATCTTAAAAAACTGATCTTACCGAGTTTTAAGGTCTCCTTCAGTGACACAGTGAATGCTAACATCCCCACCATCAGGATGGTTTCAACCATACAATCATTATGAAAGTGCCTGCTTCACAGTAGTTGCTCAAAAACTATATATCAAATCTTTAATTTTTTAAAACTTTTATTTGGAAATACACTTCATCTTTTTTAAAGAACAGTTTTCAGATTTACAAAACACACACACACACATACACACACAAACTGAGGAGATAGTACAGAGAGCTCCCATATCCCCTTCCCATGGTTTTCCCTATTATTAACATCTTACACTGGTGTGGTGCATCTGTTAGGATTAATGGATCAGTATGGACTCATTATTATTAACTGAAGTTCATGATTCATTCAGATTCCCTTAGTTTGTACCTAATGACCCTTTTCTATTCCCGAATTACACATTGCATTCTGTTGGCTTCTCTCCTTAGGCTCCTCTTTGCTGTGAAAGCTTCTCAGACTCTTCCTTGCTTCCAATGACCTTTATGGTGTAGGAGTGTTGGTCAGTATTTTGTAAAATGTCCGTCTTTTGGAATTTGTCTGATTTTTCTTATGATTAGACTGGGGATGAAGACCACAGAGGAAGGAGGCATTCACCTCACACCATTGCAAGGGCACATCCATGATTTATCACTGTCTCTATCGCACTTGATCACTGGGCTGAGGGAGTGTTTGTTAGATTTCTCTACTGCAAAGTTACTCTTTTTCTCCCATTCCATATGTTACCCTTTGCAAGAAGTCACTATGCAAAATCCACACTTAAGGAAAGAATTATATTTTAACTCCTTGAGGTGGAGTATCTACATAAATTATTTAGAATTGTCCTACAAGAGAGGTTTGTCTCTTCTCTCCATTTATTTATTTTTCAGTCATTTGTCTATATTAGTACAAACTCATGGGTATTTATTTTATACTTCAAGTCATAATACAAAACTATTTTATTTATTTTGTTGTCCACACTGCTCCAGGTTTGGCCATTGGGAGCTCTTTCTGTTGGCTGCTGTGTGCCCTGACATACTACTATTAGTGTACATTTTTTTAAACACTTTCTTGCTTTCTGACACTGCAAGACATCTTTTGTGCCTTTTCTTTCACTGTTTTCTATCCCTCAAATAAATAAACAAAATCTTTTTTTTTAAAAAAAAAGGAGGTCTTTTAAGTCTTTATTTTGAAATAATCATAGATTAAAAAAACAAAACAAAACAAAACAAACTACAAAGAATTGTACAGGGAAGTTCCATGCGTCTTTCCTCCAGTCTTCTCCAAAGTTAACATCGTGTGCAACAAGATAAAACCCAGGAAGTTGACATTTGTACAATCCACAGAGTTGTTTTGGATTTCTCCAATTACACATACACTTGCGTGTGTGTCTGTATATGCGTGGAGTCCTGTGCAATTTAATCACACATGTAGTTTAATGTAACCACTGCCACAATCAAGATCAGGGGCTATTCAATCACCACAGGGCCCCCTTTATAATGATTCCCTCCCCTATCCATCCCTCACTTCTGACACCAGTGATCTGTTCTCCATCTCTGTAGTTTTGTTGTTTCAAGAACATGGTATAGGGGCGCCTGGGTGGCTCAGTGGTTAAGCCGCTGCCTTCGGCTCAGGTCATGATCTCAGGGTCCTGGAATCGAGCCCCGCATCAGGCTCTCTGCTCAGCAGGGAGCCTGCTTCCTCCTCTCTCTCTGCCTGCCTCTCTGCCTGCTTGTGATCTCTCTCTGTCAAATAAATAAATAAAATCTTAAAAAAAAAAAAAAAAGAACATGGTATAAATGAATCACACAATAAACAACACTTTGGATTGGCTGTTTTCATTCAGTCAGTTGCCTTGAGATACACCCTGGCTGTTGTGTTTATCAATTGCTCCTGCCTTTTATTGCTGTATCGTATTCCACGACATGACTGTTTACTTTAATCATTAGTTTAAACATTCCCTGTTGAAGAACATCTTGGGCAGTTTCTAGTTTGGGGCTATATTGAATTATGCTGCTATAAACACTTTTGTACATTGTATTTAGTACATAAGTTTTCATTTCTCTGAGATAAATGCCATAGGAGTACAACTGCTAAGTCACCCGGCAATCCATTTTAGGTTTTATTTTTATTTATTTTCATTTTTTTTAATTTTTTATAACATTGCAGGTTTTTTTTAAAGATTTTATTTATTTATTTGACAGATGGAAATCACAAAAGTAGGCAGAGAGGCAGGCAGAGAGAGAGGAGGAAACAGGCTCCCTGCTGAGCAGAGAGCCCGATGTGGGGCTCGATCTCAGGACCCTGGGATCACAACCTGAGCTGAAGGCAGAGGCTTTAACCCACTGCGCCACTCAGGCGCCCCCCCGCCATTTTAAGTTTTAAAAGAAACTGCTACACTGTTTTTCAAAATGGTTGTGCCATTGTGCATTCCCACCAGTGATATCTAAGTGATCTAATTTCTCTGCATCCTTGACATCATTTGTTGTTGTCACTATTTTTTTTTAAGATTTTATTTATTCATTTGACAGACAGAGATCACAAGTAGGCAGAGAGGCAGGCAGAGAGAGAGAGGGGGAAGCAGGCCCCCTACTGTGCAGAGAGCCTGATGTGGGGCTCGATCCCAGGACACTGGGATCATGACCTGAGCCAAAGGCAGTCCCTTAACGACTGAGTCACCACCCAGGCACCCCTGGTGTTGTCACTATTTTTTATTTTTTATTTAGTTTTTCTGGTCAGTGTGTAGTAATATCTCTCTATGTCTTTAACTTATGTTTCCTTAATGTTGGACATCTTTTCATGTGCTTACTTGTGAATCTTTTAAGTTTTTAAATGACAAAAACAAAGTAACAAATATATATTGTCAGACTACTTGAACATGGGTGAATTTTTCTTAGAGTCAGAAAGTATCTACTTAGGGCGCTTTGGATTGTTTTTTTTAGGAACCTAGTACCTTCCAGCAGGCTGCTGAATATGCAGAAGATAAAGGAGATTGAGCCCAGGGGTTTCCTCGGTTGAGGTAACCGTGGGTATTAGTGGAACACTTTATACCAAGTGAGACCAGGCACTTGCATTTCATTGAACGCTCCCACCAATCTGCAGTGAGGTAAAAGAGAACAACACTTTACTATTTGCCCAAACAGATAGCAATTCAGACAACCAAAATTTAAAACTAGGCCTGTGAGTCTCCTGTTGTATTCTCTATCAGAGAATTTTCCAATGACAGTCTGGAGCGGACTAGGGACCAGGATTCTGGATGATTGAACTTTACTTTACGGTTACATATTTGGCTCCTTCAGGTTCTGGCCCTGGTTGGGTGAACATAAAACGAATTAAAATGCATTTTATCTACAGTTGCTAATTCACCTTTTATCACTTTGCTTCCTGAGGCACCAGAAAAGATTCAGATTCCTATTATCCAACCCTTCATCTCTAATTAAACAAAGCCTATTAAGGGCAGTTTATCATCTTTTCTCAGATTTTTACATCAGAGACACATTCTGCCACCCAAGACAGGCTCCCTTCAAAGGCATCACACAGCTTCTCATGAGCATGCCTGCTACAGGCCCCAGAGGAATGGACCTGGCAATGAGCCCAGGGAAGGCGTGTGGGATCCAGGGTCCCAGAGCCACTGGGTCCCCAGGGCTCTGCAGAGCAGCCACCACACTAGCTCAGGCTTTTCTGAGAGACAGTAATACACTTCTTCCTTGTTTAAGCCGCTGTTCTTCTGGGTCTCTGTCACATACCTGCATCTTAGCCAATGCAGATGAATAGTGAGCAGCCCTGTCTCCCATACCTCCTTTCTCTGCCCCCTGAAGACAAGACTCATCTCTCCATCCAGGGGCCCCCTCATGAACTCAGTGCTCCATTTACTACCAACCATTTGAGCTGCCCCATGAAATGAACCCAATGTCATTGCTGTCTGGAAGTGAAAGAGGCCATGACCATCTCCCAAAAACTCCCTCTCTACCAACAAGCATGTGGCCCTATTGGTCTGTAAAGTAACCTGTGGCCTTCGAGGTAACCTACTCTTGTTGCCTTTGAAGGGTAGGGTACACAAAGAGTGAGACTCTTAATGGCAAGGAATCTCTTAATGGCCCAGGAATCTGGCCTTGCCCACTTGAGGACACCCAGCCATGGCTCAGGAATAGATTTTGCTTTCAGGATTTATATTCATCTGGGTCTGGTGCTCAATGTTCTGCAGCAAAAGGAAGGTACCCCTTGGAACAAAGATGTATCTTCCAAACCCCTTGCCCCACTGTTGGCTCCTCGCAGAATTTCTTGAAACGGTTTTTTGAAAAGAGGGAGAGAGACAGGCACCCACAGAGTGGGTTGTATTCACTGTTTAGAGGCAGATTGATTTTCCTACCTCTGGGCTGCTTGCTCTTAGAATGCACAAACAGACACATCCTGGGAGCCATCTGGACTCTGAGGAGTATGGTGCCCTGACCAAGAGTGTCAAGGTCCTTCATTAGAAGAAGCATCAGTTTGGAGCCATACTCATCACAGATATTTGGATGTGAAGCTTCTGTGGGATTAGATCCACTGATCTAGGCAGCAGTGATACTGTGATCTCCAGTAGGAAATATACAATGGGTCTTACTCTGGTTCTGGCACAGAGCTGCTAAAATCCTTGAAATTTCCTCAAAGGGCCCCAGCAGGTGTCTTTTGTTATGCTAATGAGGACACTTTGGGAATGTGCCTAAGGATGAGAGCCAGTTCCCAGAGAAACAGACCAAGGGGTTAGAGGGTTGGAAATTTCAGTCCCTCCCCTTGATCTCTGGGAAGGGAGAGGGGCTGGAGGTTGAATCAATCACTAATGGGCAATGATTTAATCAATCATGCCTATCTAATGAAGCTTCCATAAACCCCCAAAAGGATAAGGTCTGGAGAGCTTCCGGCTTGAAAGCTTTGGAGGCAGTGCTAGGCTCAAATAGAGCATGGCTTTCCCTATACCGTGCCCTATGTTTAGAGGGCAAGGTCCATGTGGTCCATGTGGCTATTCTTGATTTATAGCCTTTTAATCTAGTAAGTAAAATGTTTCTCTGAGTTTTGCATGCCACTCTAGCAGCTCTAGCAAATGAATCAAACTCAAGGAGGGGGTCATGGGCCCTCTGACTTACAGCCGAACCATCAGAACCTGGAGTTGTGATTGGCACATCTGAAATGAAGGGAAGTCTCCTGGGATTTAGTCCTCAATGCATGGAATCCAATGCTGCTCCCAGGTAGATAGTGTCAGAACTGAGTTGAACCGTTGGAATGCTGTGAAGCATTCCTTGGATGTGTGCTGAAACCCCCTTCTTCCACCATCTCACACATTAGAAATCAGGTGTCAGAACCTCTTAGAGCCAACGCTCTACAAGCAGAGCATCGCTAGAATGTGGGAAAAGAAGTTTTCTTCTCAGGATAGCACAGTTGCAATGTCAGGTCAGCTGAATTATGCCAAAGCCCCTAAGGTTTTGGTTTTATTTTTCATGTACCATGAAAAGGAAAATTTTACATTAATACAAAGTAATGGAATCTTGACTTTGGTTTTCTCAACTTACAAAGCTGCTTTCTTGTGCCTTCAACAGTTTTATTCCAGGGACTTTTGTCAGTTAAAAAATCACTTTGAGAAGCTATCCTACTTCCCCATCGAAAGTTACCATTGGGACCACATCGATGCAGTAATAGTATGTACGGGGAACACTCACTGTGGGAGTGACCAAACAAACAAGTCGGTCAGACGTGCCCCCAGGTCACGGGATTGACCAAACACTCATGTTCAGATACAGCTCCCTGACCTCCAGGGTCATATCAGTGGTGTTGAGAGAAGATAAGTAAGAAGGCAGCCTGATCAGGGAGTATCAAGGTCAGAGACCCCAAGTCAAGCTTCTACCCCACAAGGCATGGGCTGGACTTGTGAGGGAGTCTGGGCCACACAAGCAGAGTCTGATGTCATAAATGAGCATAAAACATGCAGATGGGGCAGTAATGGCAGGTCAGGCTGACTTGGGGGGCACTGGCTTTTACTCAGACCCTGGGTGGGAGCCCTTCATTCAAGCCTCCAAAGTCCTGGGCAAGCAGCAGCCCTTGTGTCCCCCAAGCATTCCCTGTCTGGGTCCTACTTGTCCCTCTCATGGACCCCTCATCCTGTCAGAACCACAGTTGTGTCACTTCTGACTTAGAGACACCTGCCTACCACCCTCCAGGAGGAGCCACACAAGGAAAGGTAGGCAGCTGTGGATGCTGTGGAGGGCTGTCCATGGCTCAGGCCCTCTGGCCCTCGGTGCTCTCTCAAGGCTTAGTCAGTGTGACAGTCTCCCTGCAAGGAAAGGCTTGTTTGTGGGCAGAGGGGGAGCCAGCCTTGTGAGCGACTTCCTCCTCAGCCAACCAGTGGCCCAGCTGGCTCAGGCTGATGCCCGCCAGGCTCTCTCTCTGTCTTCTGAGGGCCACCCACCTGTGCTTACACTTCTCAGAACCTCACCATCCACAGTCTGGAGAAATCTGATGAGTTCTCTTTCCTTCTGGCCTCTTGCATTAGGTGAATCTTGACCCTCAGATGCCAGCAGGGCTTACAGAACAAAGCAGAGGCACTGGGGCGCCTCTTACCCGCTAAACCCATTTCCAACCTTATCGTCATCCAGAACCCTCTCCCAGAATTACTACTTTTTGCTAGCATCTTGTCCAAATGCCATATCCGTATCATACAGGAAAGAACAGCTTTGTTGCAGCGGCCTCCCTTTTGGGGCAGACACTGGTTAACTTAGCTCTGCTTTCCATGGCTGGTCTCACTTAGCATCAGGGTTCTGTCTATGCCTGCCACTGCATCTCAGAGCTCTCTCCCGACAATGACAATGACCGTATATGCAACAGTTCCCTCTTATCACCCCGGGTGACTTCCAGCACCCCCAGTGGATGCCTGGAACCAAGGATAGAACCAGACCCCCTTTACACTATGTGTTTTTCCTGTACATACATACCTATGATAAACTTCAATTTATACAAGAGGCACATGAAAAGATTAACAATAATTAATAATAAAATATAATAACAATATACAAAAAGTTAAATGAATGTGGTCTCCCTCTCTCTAAATACATTATTGTACTGCACTCACCCTTCTTCCCTTAATGATGTAAGATGGCAAAATGCCTACTAATGAGACCAAGCAAGGTCAATTATGTGGGCATTGTGACTTTCTGACTCAGAAGGAGGACTGTCTGCTTCTGAACCATGGTTGACCACAGCTAACTGAAATCACACAAAGCAAAACCCTGGATACGAGGACCTACTATGTTACAAAGGCAGTTCTCCTCCAGCTCCTCCCAAAGGAGAAAGGAATTCACAGACTGATACCTAAGTGGGCTCACCTGCCCTCTTGGGTCTAGGATCTAGAAAGTAGCACTCTCATTTTAACTGCTAATTGATTGGTTTTTAATTAATCTATGTCATGGGAAGAGAGTGTGTGCACTTTTATCATATTATATTGATGTGTTATTTATACCACATAAGGTATTTCTACCACATAGGTATTTCCCCCTATTGGCAGTAGGGGGAGAAGGTGGATACCACCTTGAAGAAAGAAATCCTTACTCATTTTGAGACTCCAATTAGAGATTCTTCAGAAAAGAAACAGTAGTCTTGAAAGCCAGACTTCATTGATGCAGAAAAGTTCTAAATTCAAAAGCTTCTATTTATATGAGATGAACAAGCATTGGCCATTGGCCATGTCAACATGGAGTATTGCCATAAGATGTAGTATATAGGGAAAGCAGGAAATGGTGTCAGAGGACAGCCTGCCACCCAGAAGGGGAAAATCCCTCCTGGCACTGGAAGATACTTAGAGAAGTCTGAAGGAGATGCTTCTTGAATTAAGATGTTGCTTGGGCCTCCGTGAAGGGTTGGGTGAAAGGAACCAGATAATAAAAATCTCAAGGGACACCTCAGCTAGGTCTAGAGCAAGGCCAAGAACACAGGCTGATTCTCCTGGTAGTACCCCTACCCTGGAAGAAGGTGGAATTAGATAAGTCTGAGAAGGGACCACACACAGCTCACGGAGGGGAGGAGAGAGATCTGCAAGTTGCTGAGCCCCACCTGGAAAGGGGTGAGAGCACAAGGGTCTGAAGATGAGGACTGGCATGGTGTCAAGGAAGCCCGCAGGTATATGGCCTCAGGTGAAGCAAAGGTGCAGACCTAGGACTGTAGCCTTCAATGCCAGCCCCATACTTCAAAGGCTACATGCCCAGGCACCACACTGTCAGGACTCAGACTGGGGACTGAGGCTGTTGAACAGAAGAGATGGTTCTGAATGGGAAGACACTAACAGTGTTGCAAGGAGAGGTGAATGTATCACAAGCCAGCCCAACTCAACTGTAGAAATATGGGCTCCTGAGCAAGACAGGCACAGGCACCATCCTGATCTTGACAAAAGCTCACCTTCGCTGTGTGGTGATCTGGGACCAGCTCTCCAGAGCAGCTCTACATCATCACAGCCCCTTCCCATCCTCTGCTTCTGAGCCCCTAGTTTGTCTACTTGGAGCTTAGGTACCTCCGCAGCCTGGCCTGTAGCAGTGGGGGGGTCCCAGAGCTCAGCTGGAAGAGGCATAGTCTCTGTGGCCTGGAAACAGGAGGCGGGCAGTAGGGTGTCTAGAAAGGACCAGCAGTGGGGAGCACATCAACAAGGCAGAGGACGATGAGGCCCAGGGGCAGGAGAGCTCCTCCCATACCATTTTACTGCTCTGGCCAGTCTACCTTGGAGCAGTTTCTGGCTCCAGCTGGCTTATCTGAAAGCAAGGCTGGGGGCGATGCACCTTGCCATGGAGACTTTTGGACCTGATTTGATTGTTCCCTCTTTGGGTTTCCAAGCCTTGGCTGATAGCACTTGACCCTGAGCTGTGCTCCTTCATGGTCCTTCCACATGGCCTGAGTAGCCTCACCCATATATCTTGACCCTCTTGAAGCACTTACTATGAGCCTGACTGGCCTTGTTCTCAGCTCTTTACAACTATTGTGCCCATTTTACAGGTAGGAAACTGAGGTCAGCTCACTAGTAAGAGGCTAAGCCAGACTTTGAAACCAGGTCCTATCTGGCTCCCATGCTCACGTGTTTTGGCTTCCTTCATGTGCATAAACTCCTTTGGTCTTATTTCCACTCTCACTGAGATTACCCTGGCTCATGCCCGGCCCTTCTCCCCCACTGCATACTCCAGGAGAGGAGAAACTGCCATGGCAGGCAGGGGGAGGAGGGGTTCTCACTGTTTATTCCAAGGCTGTACAGTGCTGGCCAGAGTGGGGCTCTGTAAGTCTCTATAGAATGAATGCGGGGTTGGGGGGCTTATTGAGGGACTCTATTTTCTCAGATGGTGTCTAATTTCTGAAAGTATTGTCTGAACTGAAGAGGACATTAGAGATTCGCCTCATCTACAGAAAACTGCTCCCCAGAGGTAAGGCAGAGTTCTTTACCCTTCCGACTGGAAAGTGGATCTCTTCTGGTATCTCAATTCTCAGATTCCTGAGCCTGAAATTGTTCTGCTTCCTTCATCATGAATCATTGTAGGCAGAAGAATATGTATGTTTCTGCCTTTCCACCAAAATGATCATTTCAATGCCTTTCTAAGAAACCCTAGTTTCCAGCTCAGCTGACCCACTTCTGCCACCCTAGCACTTCATCTTGGGGCTCCTCAGGCAGAAAAGCTGTGGTCTGTCTGTCTGCCTTTCTCCCCGTTGCCCACCCCCATCACCAACCCTGTCCCCTCTCTCTTCTCCCTCCTTCCTCCCTCCTGCTTTGCCTGCTTCCTCTCTCTCCCTCCCTTCTCTTCCTTCCCAAAATAATCTAGAATATACTCAACATAATTAAACATATGGGAGAGAATAAACAAAATAAAATGTAAATGCCTCTGTCCTTATAATTCCATCTCTGGACTCATTCCGGGGAAGTTGACTGTCTTTTTTTCCTCTTGCCTTATTTTCTAAAGCTTTTATGATCATTCCTTATAGCTCTGTTTCTTATCTTTTAAAGCAGATTGTCCACAGATTGAGAATAGTATCTGCAGACAATCTGCTTTGAAAGATAAGGGATTTACCTTATACTACTTCTCACCATCTCCTCTCTTTCTCAATTTTGTTATGGTGCTATTTTTATTCTTCATAATATTTAATCGCCTGTATGAATTTATATAATATACATAATCCCCTATTTCTTGATTCCTTTACCTAAGATTTTATCTATAGACTTACAGACTTAGGGAATAAGAAGTAAGTACAGTTAGTTATATCAACTTTACATCCTCCAGGCTTGCAAACTTTTACACATTTGGTTTTGTGACTAAATACATCATTCATACTTCATCTTTAAGTTGATTTTAAACATCGAAATTGCATAGATAGATCTATAATATTACACTATAAAGACCATTGCATAAATGAAAGTGTTATTGGATGTCTAGGAAAGGAAATAGAATATTTTGCCAACAGAGTCTTGCCTCTTAAAGAAGAATCATCCAAGTATCAAGTTGAAATGGTTTTCTTTGATCCATATCCGTATTCAGTGATATTCATATTCAGTGACTACTGCATATTTTCCCATGTCATTCTCCATCTTTGATTCATTTTTTATTTTGCTGGTGTGTGTCCATGAATAATTTTGTTTGTAATAGTTTGTAAAAATGTGCAACTTTATCTGAATCCTTGCATACCCCAAATATCTATCATTTACTCCCATTTGTTTGACAATTTCTTTTTGCTTTCATTTTGGGGGTTCTTATGGCATAATTCATACATTGTAAGGAAAAAAGACTTTAAGTGCATATAGTAGGATGAACTTTTGTATGGGACCACCACCCATATTAAGATAGAGAACATTTTCATTATCCGGAAAGTTCCCTCCTGGGTCAAAGCAATTGCCTCATCAATTCAGAAAACTATTGTGGTTTCTCTTGCCATGAATTTGTTCTGCCTGTTCTGAAGTCACATAAATTGATTAATTTCTACTCCATATTTGTCTTCTTTCATTCAATGTATTAGCTATGAGATTATTCCATATTGTTGTGTGTACCATTAGCGTGTGTTTTTAAAACTGCTTGGTAGTAAGGTGTGTATCCATTCTCCTGTCGATGGACATTTGGACTGTTTCCAGGGTTTGGCTATTACGAATGAGTGTGCTATGAACATTCATGCATATGCCTTTTTGTGGACATCTCTTGGATAGAGAGTAGATACAGTCAGTTTTCCAACATAGTTGAACCATTCCCATTCTACCAGCAAAGGATAGGATTTGCAGTCAACCCAATTCACTGACACTCGGTAGTGACAGCTCTTACTTTCCATCATCCCCAAGGGCATCCCCATTGTGGCGTTGGTTTGCATTAAGTAGAGATGTTGAGGACCTATTCATACATTTACTGGGCACTTGGATATCCTTTCTTTGATCACTGGACTGGAGATACAATCCTAAACTCAAAATAACTTTCAGAATATTGAAGGAATTTTTTGGTGGCAATTTTAGTCTTGTTTTTATTAAATCCCTTGCTTTCATCCTGCTAGGGAGTTTTCAAACTATTTCCCCATTATTGAAGTCCTGTAGTTTTACTAGAATGAGAGTGAATGGGGGAGGGGGGGTATTTCATTAAAATTGTTTGGTTTTCAGTGAATACTCTCAATGTGAAAACTCCTATGCTTGTTCATCTCAGGAAATGTTCTTTTCTTAGTGACTTTTGTTTCACATCCATCTTCTTTTTTTTTTTTTTCTTAAAGATTTTATTTATTTATTTGATACAGAGAGAATGAACATGAGCCAGGGGAGGGACAAAGGGAGTGGGACAAACAGACGCCCTACTGAGCAGGGAACCTGATTCAGGGCTCTATCCCAGGACCCTGGGATCATGACTTGATCTGAAGGTGGATGCTTAACTGACTGAGCCACCCAGACACGCCATCACCTCCATCTTCTTTAGTGGAAATGCCTGTTAGACAGATGTTGGATAACCTGGATGCATCCTCTACCTGTTTTAACTTTCATCTCATTTTTGTGTCTCATGTTTTATCTTTCTGCGTTAAGTCCTGGGAGATCCCTTGACTTTATGTGTAGCATAGCCATGAAGTCAAATGAACTTGTGTCCTCCAAGAGACCCTTGGAGGATGAATCTGTGGTTCCTTCTGGGCCAAAGAGCCATGGGGTTAAAAAAAAAAAAAAAAAAAGAAAGAAAGAAAAGCCCATCACACTCCACATTCCTCTCAGCTCATAGATAAGAAAGACAGAGAACAAAGCCTAGGTCAAAGGCATTAGCTACTTTGTCAGGGCCATCCATTGGTGAGGAGCCGAGTCAGGGCAAGATCACCAAATGTTATTTTTCCATTACATCAAGTGAATGACCCCGGAGGGGAAACCACTTTAGCGGGAGCCCTTCCTGGCCCCACTAGATATATTATCCAGTCATGCCTCTTTCTACAGAAATCCTCTCCCAGCAGCTGGGCCTCTGTCATCTCCCACTTTGCTCATCGCCCTGGAGCATGTACCTGTCCCACATGCTCTAACATCTACGCTGACAGGCACGTAAGGTGTTGGCTTCTTCTTAGACAACTCTGCCTGAATGTCTTCTCTTTCAAAGGCAGAGATTCACATTATTCTTCTTGTCCCTTCATAGCATAGCAATGGCTCCACGGAGGGGGTGACATATATTTGGGGCTCTCTGGGCTCCTACAGGTGGGAATATATCTTACTCAACCCCAAATACCAACCAATTCAGCAGGACGCTTGAGGCATAGCAGACACCCTATGTGTCTTTATTTATTTATTTTTTTAAGATTTATTTATTTGAGATAGAGAATGTGAATGGAAGGAGGGGCAGGGGGGTTAGAGAGAGAGAGAAGCAGACTCCCCACTGAGTGTGCAGCCTGACATGGGGCTCAATCCCACCACCCAAGACCAAGACTTGAGCCAAAACCAAGAGTTGGACACTTAAATGACTAAGCTGCACAGCCACCCACACACCCCCACCCCATGTATCTTTATTGACTGAGAGCATTTCCCATCAGTGTGAACCAGAAGATCCTACATATACCGTTTTTCTTAAGACCAAATTTTCAACTCTGGGATGCCATGTGACACAGTTAGTTAAAAACAAGTTGTCTTTGGGGACAGGAAGATCCTTCTCTTATTATCTCTGGATTTTCAAGCAACTTATAAAACTGTCTGACCCTTTTGCAAAGCAGGACATTCCCAGGAGACCCAGGCAAGGAGAGTGGTCGGGGAGAGGCTGCTACCGTGTAGGGCTGTTGCGAGGGAAAACTAGGATGGAGACATGGAACGTCTGTCGGTTGTAGATCACTAAAAAAGCCAGTTCCCTTCTTTTTCCTTTCCTCGTCCACACATCCATCACCACCAGCCCATCTCCTCTCTCCTCAGCCCCTTACACATGAGTTAAAAGGAAAGGTTTTGCTGTAAATGAAATGGAAATGCCTTGAGCGATCAATCCACAGAGCGTTGCTGCAAGAGGGGCTGGTAAAATTCAGAACCCTTCACTTTCTTCTTAATGAGTTGCCTGGGACTGGAGGAGGCGATAAATACAGCCTTTCTCATACATTTGACCCAGCTGGCTACAGTAAGATTTTTAAAACTCATTCTAATTAAGCATTTGCATGGGCTGTACTCAATATTCATTCAGGTCTTTCCCTTTCTAATAAGCTACAACTTTCACTGCCGCAGGGCAGAAGGCTCCAGGGACCTCACCGTTCTACTTGAAAGCAGAAGGCAGTCCCTGCCCCACTGAGGAACTATGTTCATTCCCTGCCCACTTTAGGGACTGGCACTGACCTGTCGTCTGGTGAGCCCGGATACCCAACTATCTGTTAGTCCCCTCCTTGCTAGGGGACCCAGCAGTCTGAAAGGCAGGCCAGGGCTGCAAAGCCACCCATTTATATTTTGAACAAGAACAGACCCCCCCACCTCGTTGCAACTTCTGATGGAGGCTGGAGGGAGGTGGAGCGGGGGTTTGTATTTTTGATTCCCTTCTGACAAAATGCGGGTGGGAGTTTCTAAAATGATACATGCAGATTCAATCAAAAAGGATTTTCTGAGCACCAGCAGAAATCCCGTCACCTCACTCTCAAATTCCTTACAGGGAACATTCCAAGCTTTGTCCTCTGTTCCTAACCTCAGCTGACTTCCTCACCTCCAGGTTTGTGAAGAAGATGGTTAGAAACTCTCAAAACTCTTATCCCCAAGTCAGGGCAGCTACTGGCCACTCCCAGCTGGTCTCCCTTCCTCTCCCTTCTATAGGGGGCAAAAGCTACTTCCCCTCCTTGCTCTGGTTCCCAGTCTCTTGCACTTTCTCAGGGGCATGGGGTCTTGGGTTGTGTCCCACCCCCCTCAGCCGCCCTCCCTCCACATAACTTCCTCTTCACTGCCACCCCCACTGCATTTCCGGAGCACCCAGTGTGAAGGTGGGGTCCACTTCCACACTGGGTAGAGTCTCCCAAGTCCCCCTCCACCCCCAGACTAACCCTTAGTCTGCCCTTCTCAGGCAAACTTCTCAAAGGACGTGTCAGCTGGGCCTGGTGGTCAACAGACCCTGTGTTTGCTGGTCCTGCGTGGGCTTCTGACCCTATGATTGCATTCTGCGAAAGAGTCACAGACATTTTGAATAGCATGATCAAATTCCATAAATTAGCCAATTGGCTTATAGGCATTTAAAACTGAATCAGTTAAGTTATTAATACCATAAATTACATTGAATTCATGTTATATTCATTAATTTTCTGTCTGTCTTCCCTACAAGATGAACCTAAGTTCCACGAGGATGGGGATTTTGTGTGTCCTTGTCACCAGTGTATCTCTGGGCACGGAGCAGTGTCTGGTCCCTATGGGTTTGTTCTCAATAAACATTTGTCTTTAAATTGTTTAAATCATAAATGAACACAAAACTGCCAATACTATCAAAAGACATTAACCACCCAGTCTGCCATCACATGTTAAAAATTGGTGAAATCAGGTGAAGAATACCCAGGTGTTCATCAAACTCTTCTATTCATTTCTCTATAAGCTTGAAATTAAAAAAAAAAAAATCAGTGGAAAAAAACCACCTCACCTAAAATAGTATCTCTGTTTCAGAGCTATTTTTCATGACTGAAATTAATATTCCAGTAGGAGGTTTTAGAAAAATCACCTTCATCTTTTTATTCATACTTGAGAACTAAAAACTGAGCAACAAAATTAATTTTCCACATCTTTTCTTTCTTTCTTTCTTTCTTTTTATTCCTATGGCATGAACTTATTTTCTCTTCACAAAGTCAGGAACATGCTGCCACTGTTGTTAGAACTACAAACCAGGCATTGTTTTCTCTGTCTGGCACCTTTGGTGGGCAGACAGAGACCACAGAAGTCAAAACTCCCGGAGGATCCTAGGATACTCTCCATGAGAAATGAAGTACTTGTCAGGGTCTGGTATACCAGGTTTCACGTCTGTCCTCATTCCTATAGAATCGCTTTCCTCTTTGGGCTCAGACATAGCATGTTTGATTGTGATTCCTTTTAGTTAATCTGGGGGGCTTAGCCAAGCCCATGTCAGTTCCCCTTATCACCAGTAGGAAAGAGCAGTGAACATGGCCAATCTGTTTATCGTAGCATATGGTGTCAGGTCAGTATTCCAGAAGAGTGGAGACATGTTCTGATGCAAGTTTTAGGTTTCTCATTGCTTTCTTGGATGTGGTTGTTAAAAAAGGTGGAATTAAAATGGGATCCACTAACCAGTGGTGACGTATATCAAATGAGCGTGGCTAATAAAAACCACAAAGCAACAGAAGCTCAGGTCACTAACGACCCAATAATTGAGAGACCTCTTTCACTTCCCTCAGTCCAATCCCAGGCCTATGAATCAGTGGGGGTTTACACGGGCCTTTAGGAGACAATACAAAATAGGTCATAGGTCCCGATTACAGACAAGTTAGCAGAGGAGAATCAAGGACTCAGGAGTGTCAGAATGCAAGTCTTATCTAGAAGGTCACCTTGAGAGTGTACGGAGGAAGACAAGTAAAGGGCCAAAGGAAAGCTTGATAGACTAGATAGACAAAGATAAACAAAGGAAGAAAAACCTTTAAAGAGTACTTTCAACACGTGCACATGAGAAAACTAGGAAGGAGAGGCATCTCAAGCCACAGGAAGGTTCGAATGGAGGGAATAATGAATGTGGGCTCCGGGTGGATAGGGAAGGACCTGAAACCACGGGGCAGCTGACGACTCAGAGAACAGGACTTGTCCAGGGACCACATGGAGTGATGACATGGGAGAAGAAGGTATCAGGAGCAAAAAAGTAAAAGGGCTAGAAGGAGGAGGTCAGTGTGAGAATGGGAGGCTGGTGTCACAGATCACAGATGGAACAGTGCTAGTGGGTAAGCAGGGAACAGGGAGTCCCCTAAAGTGGTTGCTGAGGATCACCTGAAACTTCCAGGAAGTGGGTGTCCTGATAGAAAGACAAAGAATCCCTCCCAAGGAAGGGCCGATTCCAGGGCAGAGACTAAACCCAAGAGCCAAGAGGAGTGTGGACGCAGAGGATAGCAACACAAACCACCCTCAACATTTCCCTGTTCTCTTTCCAACCTTCCAGGTTATGGATTGTCTATACGACCCCACTAAACTGCGGGCTCCTTTGTGGGCTGGCATATTTTCTTCTTATGTAACTTACAGCATCAGGAGCGGTCTCATTGAAGCAGAAACACAAAGAGTGAGAGGTGGGAATGTCACGATAAACCCACCAGCCTGTGCCTTGGCTTTCAAGTTTGTCCCTGTGACCCTCTATAGCTGACAAGTGCAAAGCTGCATTTAAATTCAGTTGGGCTTGAGATTAAGAACCAGAGAGCCCGTTTTCTATCATTGTTTTCCCGCTTGTCAGTTTATCTACCTGTGATGAACACGGGCACCTCCCCAACTTCACCCAAGATCATTTCCCCCAGGTCATCTCCAGTGGGCATTTCTGGCTTTATTTAGACTTTAGTATTTGTCTATAGACTATCTTCCAGTTCCCTGGTTCAGTCTCAGCCAGAACACTCAAGAGCTGCTACTTTTCTCCTGGTATCCTACGATACCACTGCCCTTTGGAAGCAAAAGAGGTAATAAATGGTTCCCTCTTTTTCCAAGACAGAGTTCTCTAACCCACACTCACTCCCAGGAATATATTTTTACAGTCACTATCTCAGTTGTCCAGAGAGAGCACTTCTGTGCAGGAGCTTGAAATTCCTATTTCATCCCTTGCTTAAGAAAAGGTTAGGGTGAAAGGAATCCATCAAAATCCTTGAGGAGAACACAGGCAGCAACCTCTTCGACCTCAGCCGCAGCAACATCTTCCTAGGAACAACGCAAAAGGCAAGGGAAGCAAGGGCAAAAATGAACTATTGGGATTTCATCAAGATCAAAAGCTTTTGCACAGCAAAGGAAACAGTTAACAAAATCAAAAGACAACTGACAGAATGGGAGAAGATATTTGCAAACGACATATCAGATAAAGGACTAGTGTCCAGAATCTATAAAGAACTCAGCAAACTCAACACCCAAAGAACAAATAATCCAATCAAGAAATGGGCAGAGGACATGAACAGACATTTCTGCAAAGAAGACATCCAGATGGCCAACAGACACATGAAAAAGTGCTCCATATCACTCGGCATCAGGGAAATACAAATCAAAACCACAATGCGATATCACCTCACACCAGTCAGAATGGCTAAAATCAACAAGTCAGGAAATGACAGATGCTGGCGAGGATGCGGAGAAAGGGGAACCCTCCTACACTGTTGGTGGGAATGCAAGCTGGTGCAACCTCTCTGGAAAACAGCATGGAGGTTCCTCAAAATGTTGAAAATAGAACTGCCCTATGACCCAGCAATTGCACTATTGGGTATTTACCCTAAAGATACAAACGTAGTGATCCAAAGGGGCACGTGTACTCGAATGTTTATAGCAGCAATGTCCACAATAGCCAAACTATGGAAAGAACCTAGATGTCCATCAACAGGTGAATGGATCAAGAAGATGTGGTATATATACACAATGGAATACTATGCAGCCATCAAAAGAAATGAAATCTTGCCATTTGCGACCACATGGATGGAACTAGAGCGTATCATGCTTAGCGAAATAAGTCAAGCGGAGAAAGACAACTATCATATGATATCCCTGATATGTGGAAGTGGTGATGCAACATGGGGGCTTAAGTGGGTACGAGAAGAATAAATGAAAGAAGATGGGATTGGGA